>NW_007258915.1:95742-111103 GCF_000164805.1 Carlito syrichta | reverse complement strand
CCTTCCAAGTAGCTGGAACTACAGGCGCGCACTACCACACCCAGCTAGTTTTTGATTTATTGTTGAGATGAGGTCTCGCCAAGTTGCCCAGGCGGGTCTCGAACCCGCGGGCTCAGGCAATCCACTCACCTCAGCATCCCAAAGGCGTGGGATTACAGGCTGAGCCACCGAGCCCGGCTAGCCCTTTGGTTCTTAAATGAAAGGTTAAGCTTTATGACCAAAGAGCACAAAGGAAGATCAAAGGAAAAATGTGTGGCTAACTTTTAAATTTCCATCAGGTTTGCATTTTACTAGGTACTATAAGTCTTTTTGATACCCTGGGTATTCTTATATATGTGGCACACTTGTGCTAAATCATGTTCTTTATATAAATTTGACAAACAAAAGTAGATATTCTACTGTTATATTCTATGTTCTCATCATGATGAGTAATGGTTGAGTGCCCTTAGTGTACAAAATCTTTTAAAATGAACTCAATACAATTGTTACTCTGAAAGAGCAGCCCTTTTTCTTCATAGCATATTAGAATTGTTAAGCAAGAAGAACACTAACTTAAAAGTTAACACTGGAAATAAATAATGATGAGCACAGATACATTTTTGGACTGAAGCATTTTGAAACCACTTTTTTTTAACTTTTAAGAGACTCTCTTTGTTGCGACTAAGAAGACCATTAGGATGTGATTTATCTTTATTACATTTGGACAGAGACTCAGTTGTACTATAGAACATCTAGGAGTAGTTTAAAGACATTTCTAAGTCACCAGTTAATCACTGATATTCTTTATATTTCATATTTCTTGATGAGCTTATTCAGCAGAGCTTTATTATAAAATGTAGAACGGTTATTATGAATTATCTAGACACTGTTGGTTAAATTGTGGAACCTTTTTTCTTAAACTTTAGTGTCTTGGAATTAATAGTTAGTGGAAATTTAGGAATCCTGGTTTCTGTCTCAGTATTTATTGTCACTGTCTCTGTGACCTTGACTGTGTCACTTAATTTTGATCACAATTCAGGCATTGAATTATAATAATGGTATTCACTATTTTACGTAGTGAATTAGAGGAGAGAGGGGATTAAATCAACTTTATAACACTTTCTTCAAATAAAATCTCATACATAAGCCTCATAGGCTAAAAAGAAAGGAAGAACTGCTCTAGTTTAAGTGTTTGTGAGGTTAAGAGAGGGCTATGTAGTCTTGTCTGACCTCATTCTCCAAAATAGTCCCCAGACCATCTCTGGCGAATTTCTAAGTGTAAAGATCTTGAGTCTACATGAACTTGGACGTTTTTTCTTATCTCTGAATTTTTTTGAAGCAATTATGATAATGTGGAATATCTACATTTTTGTGGTGGAACACTTTCACAAAATAGCAGTAATGGTAGAAATATTTATAGTTACAAATTAGTAGTTGATGTTTTTTATACCTCAAATATGTTAAATCCTGTGGGATAATTGTGTGTGTGTGTGTGTGTGTCTGTGTGTGTGTATCTGTCTGTCTGGTTTGGTCTGGCCCTACTGCTGCAAACCTTTTTTTTTTCTTATTGTGGTAAAATATACATGATATGAAAAGTTTTCATTTTTTAACCATTTCTAAGTGTATAGTTCAGTGACATTGAGTATGTTTATGTTGTTGTGCATTTATCACCATTATCTATCTCCAGACATTTTTTATCTTCTCAAACGGAACCTTATACGCGTTAAACAGTAACTCCTTATTCTTCCCTCCCCTTAGCATACTCAGTATTCTACTTTCTATCTCTGTGAGTTAAAGAGACTATTATAATTATCTCTCATAGGTAGAATCATTACAATGTTCTTTTGTGTCTAATCTAGCTTATTTCATTCAGCATAATGTCTTTACGGTTTATCCATGTTGTTGAGTGTCAGGATATCTTCCTTTTTAAAAAGTGAATAATATTTTGTTTGTGTATGCAACATTTTGTTTAGCCTTTCACCTGTTGGACATGTGAGTTGTTTTCACCTTTTGGCTCTAGTGAATAATGCTGCTGTGTGGGACAATTTTTTAAAACTTGCAATGTTGTATTTCTTAAAGTGATAATTCAAGAGTATTCAGTCTTGTCCTTATTCCCACTTTGTACCTCAGTGCACCTGATGGTTCTATATACTGCCTTAAGTCAGCAGTTCACTGGAGGTTATTCTCAGCCGAAGTGGCAGTGGTTACAAGAGCGGTTAAACTCTTTCTCTAGGTGGCTCCCTACCCCCTTGAAATTCAAATTGTCTTCAAAATGCATGCTTAATAGCTGAGGTAGTAGATGTTAATTCTGGAATATTTATTTGAATAAATTAACATTTATATGCTATTGAGTTGTGTGGTTTCAGTGTTATCTTTGTTCCTGAATAAGAGACCAAGACAGACTTTAAAAGCTAGCCCTAGTTCTTTAACTCACAATACTGCAAAGCTCTGCTCTTTACAGATATGTCTGGATTCTTTGCTGTCAATGAGTTTCACAACTATTTCTGAGATCTGATTTAGTTTTTGAGATCTGATTTATTTCAGAATATTATGAGGTCCTTTGCCCTTGTAGTATCGACATGTTTCTGGAAACTTAAATGTATTATTAAGGAAATTTTCTATGTACAGAAAACATATCTTTTAAGTGTTCTTTGAAAAAAAAATTTACAACCCAGTCATAGAATGATAATATTACTGTTCTTGAGCAAATTTGTTTTCCCCAGAGTTAATGATTGCCTCATTAACGGTCTACTGTGAATTTCTTCTCAACATGATTGAATACATCAGTTGATCACTTGGTTCTTTTTTTCTTTTTCTTTTTTGAGTTTGCTACTACTTATGAGTTTGCTACTACTTATTGAGTTTGCTTACTACTTATTGCTAAAATCTGGAGTGGTTGCACTTTGGATCTACTTAATGGCTGTTGCCATTGTTTCGTGTTGTTGGAATTTTATGTATACTTTCTTTTTTATCATTTTACTCTCCACCCTCATTTTGTTAAGAGTGTATCTTCTAAGTCTTCCTGAGACGAGTTCTTTCTTAGCAGCTAAGCTTTTTGTGTCTTTGTATGCCTGAAGATGTCTCTATATAACTAACTGGCTATAAATTAGTAGTTTCATTGATTGCAGAATTCTGGGGTAGAAATTTTTCTTGAGAATTGTGGAGTCATTGCATTCTTCTACTTTAAAAATTGGATGTGACTTTGCTTCCTGAACCTTGGAATGCGACCTGATTTTTCTTTGTTGATTGTGGATTTTTTTTCCTTTTTTTTTACAGTGTCAGAAATCTCACTATATCTGTCTTTTTCTTTTCTATTCTCCTGCTTTCTTCTTTCTTCTATTGTGTTCTCGATGGACTATTTTAATCTAGAATCCACTCTTTTATTCTAGGAAAAATGGTTTATTTTTTTTTAATTCTTCTAGGATGTCCTCCCATTGATCTAATGATTCAATGAAATCTCATTAGACTTTAAGAATAATATAATTTGACATTTTGATTCTAAAATATTTATGGAAATGCAAAGGACCTAGAATAACCAAAAATAATTTTGTAAAAGAAAAACTACATCGAAGGACTAAAACTACTTGATTTTAAATTTTACTGTAAAGCTGTAGTAACTAAGGCTTTGTGGAATGATTTTAGGGTTAGACAAATAGATCATTGCAATAGAATAGAAAGTCCAATAGACAAACATATATAGAGTCAATTGATTTTTGATCAGGGCATATATATACCATTCAGTGGGTAACTTTTCATGTTGATGGAACAAACTGGAGAAAGGTTTGGAAGAGAAACATATCTTGATTTCTACTTCACACTATATGCAAAAGTTAGCTTGAGATGTAGCATAGACCTAAAGGCAAAAGCAAACACTGTGTAAAACTTCTAAAAGAAAACATTCAAATATACTTGTTATTTTACATAGGCAAAAATTTCTTTGACAGGACAAAGAAAGAAATTATTAGTAAAAAAATGATAAATGGGATATTACCTAAATAAACAATTTCTGCATATCAAAAGTTTTTCAAGAAAATAAATAGGCAAGTCACATATTGGAGAAAACATTTACCCTTGTAAGTATCTGACAGAAAACTGCATTTTTTTTTTTTTATTGAGTCAGTGTCTCACTCTGTCACCCAGGCTTGAGTGTGGTGGAATGCTCACTGCCACTGCAGCATCAACCTGCTGGGCTCAGGTGATTCTTCTGCCTCAGCCTTCCAGGTAGCTGGAACTACAGGCATGCACCACCACACCTGGCTAATTTTTCTTAACTTATTGTATAGATGAGATCTCACCAAATTGCCCAGACTGGTCTCAAACCCCTGGGCTCAGGCAGTCCTCCAAAAGTGCTGGGATTACAGATGTGAGCCACCGCACCCAGCCAAAACTGTAATATTTTTAATGAACTGCAACTCAAAACAAAGGAACCAGTTTCAAAAGTGAGTTTAAGACTCGGCACTTGAAAAAAATAGCTCATGGATAAGTGCATGAAAAACATGTATAACAGCATTAATAATCAGACAAATGTAAATTAAAACAATAAAGTGATACCATTACACACCCACCAGAATCTCTAAAATTTAAAAAGAACGCACAATATCTTGGCTAGTACGTGGCACAACCAAAATTCTCATATACTGTTGAGGAAGTAGAAAATGGTACAACCATTTTAGAAAAGTCTTTGCTAGTTTCTTACAAGATTAAACATACGCCTATCCCATGACCCAGCAATTCTACTTTTTGTTATTTATCCAAGAAGAAAACATCTTTAGAAACACTTATATGTGACTGTTCATAGAAACCCTTTTTATAAATAGTCCCCAAACTAGAAAGAACCTGAGTGTTAAATAGTAATGGGAGAATGTGTAAACAAATTATAACACTTTATTCAGTAAAATATTCTTCAACGATAACATGGGCAAAGTATTGATGCTCACAGCCATATTGATGAATCTCTAAAAATGCTGAGCAGAAGTAGTCAGACACAAAAGAGAACACACTGATTCTATCTATATGAAATTCTAGAATAGGCAAAACTGATCTGCAGTGATTAAAATCAGAACAGTACTTGCCTCTGGGAGAGAGTGATAAGAGTGACACCAGAGAACTTCCTGGAGTGTGGAATGTTCTATATCTTGTTATATTTTGTAGATAAAAGGGTGTCTGCATTTATCAAAACTCATTGAATTGTATACTTGATTTGTGCAATTCACTATGTGTAAATGATACTTCAGTTTTTTAAATGATCTAGAACAATAACAAAAATTATGTAGACTTTTTTTTATCCTCAGTGATAAGTATTTGTGGTTTCCTTGTTCTCAAAGTACTTATGTGTTTCAATAATTTTGACACTCAGTACTTATATGAACACTGTGTTTTGTTGAATTCACCTTTTATGCCTTTAAAACAGTATTGTGACAAATTTTGTTTTGCCCGTTTGGTTTCCCTTTTTATGATGTTTGAAATAAACCTAGAATGAAATTTTTAAGAAGTTTATGAAGTATCTGTTAAAGGTTAATCTAGAGCATCTGTTGAATTATATCAGATAGCATGTACTCCTAAGTAGTTGAATTTCCCTAGAAAACATGTGAGGGTATGTTGTTTTTATTGTTCTTTAAAAAGAACATTTACTATTTTTTCATTCTTTTTTAAATACAAAAAGGTATAAAGAAGAAAACCAAAATGACCTGTTATCTTACCATCCAGATAGTTCTTGTTACCCTTTAAAAAATGAGTAGTACATCTTTCTGGTATTCAATTGGTATAGAAAGCTATAAAACAACAAGTAGGCTGGGCGCGGTGGCTTACGCCTGTAATCTCAGCACTTTGGTGGCTTTCGCCTATAATCTCAGCTGAGGTAAGAGGATTGCCTGAGCCCATGGGTTTGAGACCAGCCTCGGCAACTTGGCGAGACCTCATCTCTACAATAAATCAAAAAATTAACCGGGCATGGTGGTTCACACTTGTGATTCCAGCTGATTGGAAGGCTGAGGCAGAAGGATCACCTGAGCCCAGCAGGTAGAGGCTGTGGTAGGCATGAACATGCCACTGCACCCCAGCCTGGGCAACAGAGTGAGACTTCAACTAAAAAAAAAGAAGTAAGGTTCATGCTTTTAATAGTTCTCTGTAAAGATAATGTTGTTAAGTGTAATATGTCCTTGTGGAAAAGCTTATTATATATCATAATATATAATAATTTATATAAATTCTTAAAGAATATTTATTAAAACAGTTTTATTGTACACTGCTTTTGTAGCTTTTTTTTTTCTTGAGTTGGAGTCTCACTCAGTCGCCCAGACTGGAGTGCAGTGGCCGCTCCCGGCTACCACAGCCTCGACCTGCTGGACTCCGGCGATCCTTCCGCCTCAGCCTTCCGAGTAGCTGGAATTACAGGCATGCGCTACCACGCCCGGCTGATTTTTTGATTTATTGTAGAGATGAGGTCTTGCTGCCCAGGTGGGTCTCGAACCTACCGGCTCAGGCAATCCGCTCACCTTAGCCTCCCAAAGGCGCGGGATTACAGGCTGAGCCACCGAGCCCGGCTGTAGCTTGTTTTTTTACTTAGTACATCTTGAAAATATTTCTGGATTAGCATATGTCCTATTCTTTCTCAATCAATTATATAGTATTCCTTACTTGGTATAGGTGTATTATTTACTTAAGTAGTTCCTTACTGATAGCTATTTAGGTTATTTTCATTTTTTAATTAAAAACAATGCTTTAAAGAACAATTTAGTGACTGAATGTTGTAGCTCACGCCTGTAATCCCAGCACTTTGAGAGGTTGAGGTAGGAGGATTGTTTGAGCCTAGGAGTTCAAGACCAACCTAGGCAGCATAGCAAGACCTCAGCTGTACAAAAAAATTAAAAAATTACCTGGGCATGGTGGTATGTGTCTGTATCCCAGCTACTCAGGAGGCTGACGTAGAAGGACCACCAGAGCTCAGAAGTTTGATCTGTGAGGTATGATCATGCCACTGCACTCCAGCCTGGGTGACAGAATGAGAGCCCAACTCAAAAACAAACAAGTAAGCCCTTAGGGTGCAAAATTATCCCCCATTAGGATCACTGGTCAGAGAGCATTGCAGGTTCACACAGATGATTACTATCACCTTTTTTCTGACTGAAGATCTGCAGAAGTCAGATGTAAAAGATGTATTCTTCCTTATATTGGGGTTTGAATGGATGTAAAAGTAAAGAGGGGTGGGGGTGAGTTTGGGGAATGACTATAGGGATATCTCATAGAGTCTAGGAAGAACATCAGAACTTTGGGAGCAACTGGTAGCTGTCAAAAGCCAGAATAATGCTGTACATGCTCTTTTGTACAGCACAAGTTTGTTGAATGTCTGCAGTCTGCTAGTTACTATGGTATGGGCATGGGTATTTCATGTTGAAAAAAAAAGATGTTATTGCTATTTCATTAAGCTTAAGGTTTAGAAGTAGGCATAGACATACATATATATACTTATGTTATTATTGTACCTAACTATAAACACCATCTATGCTGTTGAAGGAAAAGAACCAGGTGCTGTGAGAGAATGAAAGAGGGGCCTAATTTACAATGGAGGTAGTGAAGAGGTAGTTAATGAAGGCTTCTAAAGAGTGGGTTTTACTAGGTTGGAAGTGACTGACAATAGTGTTCCAAGTGGAGGGAATAGCATGTATTTGAAATTGTCACGGTGGGAAAGATTCAGCTTGTTATGGAATGACAAGAATGTCAGTTTGAATGGAGTTTGATTGAATGAGGAAGGAAAATTGGATTTAAATTAAGGGCAGAGAGATAGTCAGATGTGGAAAAATGGGCCACATAATTTAGGACCTTGTAGGTAAAGAGCTAAATGACATTCAGAGCTTAGTGGGAAGCTATGGAAGGGTTGTAAGCAGGTAAGTAGTGTGGTCTGATTTATGTTTTAAAGTGATTACTCTGACTGCTTTGTGGAGTATATGTATTGGAAGGAGGCAGGAATTAGGGAGACTTAGTGAGGCAGTGGTAGTATACATGAAACATAATGGGCGATAATGATGTTAGATTGATGATAGAGGTAGAGGGAAATGGGTAGATTCTAAAGAGATTTTGGAAAGGTAGGACTAATAAATATTGGTAATAATTTGAATGTGCGTAGTAAAAGAGGAAAGGTGTTCATAGTGACTTGTAGAATTCTGACTTGAATGAATGGGTTCAGTTCCGTTACTGAGATGGTAGTGACTGGGTATGGAGCATGTGTGGATGAGGGGGCATGAAAGAACAAGAGTTTGGGTTCGGATATGTTAAGTTTGAGATACTTGTAAGATATCCTGTTAGAGATATCAAGGTCATACGTATATATAGTGTATTGTGTGTGTATGTGCATATGCATATGTGTGTGATGTATTTATATGTGCATTTATGTGTGTGTGTATAAATACACACATATACACATATCACATACTTTGGTTGTTTAAAATGAGTCTGGGGCCAGAGGAGAGGTTGGCAATAAAAGTTACCAGTTGTCAGCATATAAATGAGAAGATTGCCTAGGAAGAGGGTGAAAGTGTATTTTGAGGGAGAAAATTGGGTCCAGAGCTGAGCCTTGTAGAATTCTAACATTTAGAAGTGGGATAATAGAAGAGGAGGGGTAGGTAGAATAAGAAAGTTGCTTGAGAAGTAGGAAGTAAACCAGTAGTGTTTGATATTATAGGAACCAGGCGTTGTTTCAGAATGCAGGTGGGAAAGGATTATGGCCAGCCATTTCTAATTTTCTGAGAGTACTAGGAAGACTACTTTGTTGGTAAAAACTCCTGAGATAGACTTTTAACTACACTGACTTGTTATATACTTTGGGGAAAGAGGTTTTTAACTACCATTGGAATTTGGGACCCAATCAGGGAAAGGATCTTAAATAACATGTAACCTGTTGGTTTAGGACAGTGTTCCTAACCTTTTATACTCTTATACTTTTTTATAGGAAGTATAGCCCAGAAGACTATTCTAATGGTAAGTCTTGAGTGTAGCGGATACAGGATCCACTCTTAGGTTATATGCAGTCTGTGGTAGCAAGATGCAGACATGGATGTTTGTCTTGTCTTCTTTAATCTTATTCTTTTCCTTTGTGATAAAGTATTTCTTTGTACTTTATAAATCAATTTATCTAATCTGTCTAATACCTTCTGTTCACTATGTTATCAGAATTTGAAAATTTCTGTTTGGAGTGTTTAAGCAATTCTTCTGGACATTTCTTTTTTCAGTTTTTCCTCTTGCCACATCTTAGATCTAAGCAAAGATACTCATTTGTTAGTAGTGCCAGGAAGCAGGCAGTTTCCATGGTAACTGACAGACCGAGTTTACTGTGGAAATTTCCGGAATTAACAGAGCTGCATTGCAGAAGGATGCATAAAGCAGTATTCATCTAGATATTCTAACAGTATGGACACAGAAGAACAGTTGCAGTGGTGTACAGGGTATGTGTTACATTTATTTTCCTGTCTAAGGAAGATTAATAGTTGATTATATATGCTGAGGAGAAAGTAAAACAGTTTGAGGCATTTTAGTATATGCTGATTTGATAGAATCAAGCTTGCTTAGGGAAAAAGAAGGAAGAAATTATTTGGGAAAGAAGATAGCATTGGGAAGAAGTCGCAAATAAGTGAGGTAGAAGAATGTGATCGTGAAATAAGAGGAAAAAATGTACTTCAAACTAATTAGACTATAAAAGCTTCTTTCAGATGATGGTTCTAGGCACAAGAGGATATTTATTTATCAAAGAAAAATTAGTAGGCATTGGCAAGTTTGAGAAATCAAGCTCTCATGTTTAGAAAGAAGAAATTTCTTAAGGTAATTACTTATTACTTGTTGAATGATATTTATATATGAGAGATGCCCAAGGTTTTAAGGAGGTTTGATGCCAACAGAGTGATGAGAGAGAGTCCTGGAAGTGATGAGTTCAGACTACCTAATCTCACTCCTGTTGGTTTGTGGGGGATTTTTAAAAGCCTGAAATGTATGTTGAGATTAAATTCTGGAAATGAAACTGTAGGACTTGGGTAGATAATCGGAGTTTCTTATCTTATAGATTAGAATTATAAATTCAAAAGAGAAGAAGGATATGGAAAATAAGTCTGATTTAGATCATTTAAGTGATAGATGTTATTTAGATGACTAGATATCATTTAGGTGTTATTTACATACTTAGCGAGCTAAAGCTCAGGAGTCAAATCCTTCCTGTTCACTTGTTTTATTGGAACATAGCCACATCCATTTGGACACATAGTTGCAGCAGAGACCATATGGCCTGCAAAGCCTAAACTGTTTACTATATGGTTCTTTACAGAAAAGTTTGTGACTTGTGGTTTACATGAAGTATTGGGTTCTTAGGGCTGCTGTGACATAACCACAAATTCGGTGGCTTAGAACAGCAGAAATGTATTCTCTCACAGTACAGGAGACCAGAAATCTGAGATCAAGGTTTTTACAAGGCCATGCTTTTCCTAAAAATTCTAGAGAAAGATCCTCTAGCTTCTGGTAGTGATGCAGTTTTTTGGCTTGTGGCAGTGTAACTGTAATCTCCACTTCTTTGCTTTTTTGTCTTCTTTGTGTATCTCTTGTGTGTTTCTTTTTTTTTGAATTTTATAAGGTCAGTTGTCATTGTATTTAGGGCCCACCAAATCCAGGATGATTTCTTATTTGAAAGTGCCAGGAAGCACTTCATTATACCTGTAAAGATAGGTCATGTTCTGAGGTTTTGGATGGACATAACCTTTTTTAGGAGGTGGTGTACAATTCAGCCCCCTACAGATTGTATTGAAGAACTGGATTTTGGTGTCTTCAGTCACGTTCTGTTAAGAATAGGCTGGTATGGTGGCTCATACCAGTATTCCCAGTGCTGAGGCAAGAGGATTGCTGGATCCCAGGAATTTGAGACCAGCCTGGGTAACATAGTGAGACCTTGTATCTACAAAAAACAAACAAAAAAACCCCCCAAAAGACACAGAAAATACCTAGCCAGACTTGGTGGTGTGTGCCTATAGTTGCAGCTACCTGGGAGGCTGAGGCAGGAGGATTTCTGTTATTGTGTCACAGAGCGGGGCGGGGTGGGGGGGACAGCTATTTGCTGGCAAGTTTCCTTTGGAAACCTTTCAAGGATATACTCTTGGAGACTTGTTAATCTGCTGGGAAACTCACTTTTCAAGGACTGGGTGATATAGGCATAGTTAAAATTATGGAAGACAGCCTCTGTGATGCATATGCAAGCAGTAGAGTAGTGGTGGTACTAGCATTTTTGCAGGAGAGGAAGTACTAAAATATCCACAGAAAGCTGTAGGCGACCAGTGCCTGACAGTTCATATCGTTCTCTTCTTACCTCTTTATGTCTTTCTCCCTTCAACTTCAATCCCCAAAACATAAAGTAAATTTGGAATTTTAATGAAAAATAGTTGGCACCAAAATAAAAGCCACCATTTTGAGGGATGGAACTCATGGCTAAATTATGGCATTAGGAAAGATATATATGATTCAAAAGAAGTAGACTCAATAAATGAGTGGAGGATTGGCAGTGTAGAAAGTACACACCATTGTATAGACCACTGAACCTGAGTCTTGACTTTCTTTGAGAGCCTTTTTGTTGTTGTAGGTATATACAAACTAATGGTCTAGATAGGAAATTGGACTAGGTCTGTGGTGCTTTCCTCTTGTCATATGGGCACATTTGTAAGCCATTGTAACAAAGGTAGATATCTATCTTTACATTTTCTGAAGTCTCATTCAGTATATTTGGGTGTATTCTGAAATGTTTAAAATGTTTAAAAAGTGCTGCACGCACACAGATAGTAGGCGAGGGATTTCAGTGTAGATGCCAGAGCTGCCAAGAAAACCTTTATTGTTCTGTAACTTTAGAGAATAAAACCTATATTCTTACCTGTGCACTTTATTTTAATTTTTTGAGTTAGAGTCTCACTCTGTCACCTAGGCTGGAGTGCAGTGGCACACTCACAGCCATGACCTGCTGGGCTCAGGTGATCCTTCTGTCTCAGCCTTCCAAGTAGCTGGAACCACAGGCATGTGACACCATGTCTGGCTAATTTTATGATTTATTATAGAGACGAGGTCTCACCATGTTGCTCAGGCTGGTCTTGAACCCCTAAGCTCAGGCAATCCTCTCGCCTCTGCCTCCCAAAGTGCTGGGATTACAGATGTGAGCCACTGTGCCCGGCTGCCTGTGTACTTTAAAATGAAGCCTCTGATAGAGACTTTATGGACATGATCATCAGAGGAATTAAGAAAAGATGATTAGAAATATATCCAAATTAGAGTTCACTGAGAAAAAGCAGTACCAAAGTAGCCTAATATATATATTTTTGAAAGTGTTACTGTGTTGTCGATCAGGAGTTTGCCATGGGCCAGGTGTATCTTGATTTCAACATAACATGGGTACGAGGAGGAGCACAAAGTTTGAGGATTTTCAGGGAGTTTCTTAGAAGAATAAGACTGAATGAAGTTTGTTTTCTTTCTAACCAAATTCTGTTAGTCTGTGACTATGTATATTCTGAACACCAAATAGAGACGTTAGGAAGCCATGGGAATGAAAGTTTTCTTCTTCTCTTCCTTTAACAAAACATTTCATACATAATGTTGTATGCTTAAGCCTAAATAGCTTCATGGAATGATCCAAATTCCCTTGACTCCAACTGCAATTAGACTTTAACCGTTAATTTTTCTGTTGGTATTTTGAGTATATAATAAGAAATCATAAAGATATAGAAATAAATCAGGTTCAAAGCATAGACTGGGATTAAATTAAACTGGTTGATTGTAGTTCATATGCACAAGCTAAAATTTAAAGTATAAGGTGCTCAAAAATACCATAGGTTCTAAGTCTGTATGATGTAAAATACAGTATTTCTAAATATGTTTGTGAATAAAGTTTATTTCTTTCTTATTTTTTTCTTATTGACTTGTTTGGGTACATGTCTCAAATAATTAATGTAAGCTTGAATGTTTTATAATTATGCATTCAAAAGACAACTCACATAGTAATAGTATTAAAAATTAGCTACATATTCTGATTGAAAAGTAGTTGAGACTATTCTTAATGTACTTCAAGAGCCAAAGTTCTTACTTTGTAAACGCAATTTCAGGTTTGTAGTACAAATGACATATGAATGGCATGTCCTGCTAAAACATTTTTTTAAAATCAAAGATGAAAACATAAAACACTGAAACTTCAGACAACGCTATAGTATCTTTACTAATAACACAACCAGAATAAAGGATTTGTACCCAGGTTTTCTCTTATAGCAGATACTTCCTGAGGAAAAGTGACCTCCTCTAGACACTAGTTTCAAAGACAGAGTACCTTTCATGCTCTCTCTTCCCCCCTTACACTGGTAACTACTTGAAAATAACTGAGAGAGGGATGGGAAGAGTGAGGAGAAATGGATGCTGACGCATTGCATCTGGAATTATGGTCATTTTGAGTAAAGTGTTATAGGTGGAAGTAGAGAAGGATCGTAGTAACAGTATACTGCTTCAGTATACTGCTTCTCAGTGTAGGCTTAGAATTGTGTTTTTATTTCACAGTTGCTACTGTAAGTTCAGAGTACATTATTAGAGTCTAAGGAAATTGGAAAGAGGAAAATTTACCATTGGAGCATAGACACATGATAGACAAATCCCTACCACACAAGTAGAGTAGGGCCCAAGGACAATCTTCTTTTTCTTTCTCTCCCTCTCTCAGCAGTGTTTTTGGGGGATAATTGACATATAATAAACTCTACGCATTTAAAATATAAAATTTGCTAAGTTTAGACCTGTATATACAACTGTGATAACATCATCATAGTCAAGTTAACATATCCACCCCTCTGATAATTTCTTCTGTGTTATAGCTTTTATATCTAAACATTTGATTTGGTTCTTTTTCTCTATCTTCCATGTCTCTATTTAACATATTCTATCTTTTAGTTTCCTGAACATATGGAATGCAATAATACACTGTTTTATTGTGTTTATCTACTAACTCTACTACTTTTGGTCACTTCTGGGCTAGTTTCAGTTGACCGATTTTTCTCTTTATTATGAATCACATGCATATGCTGCTTTGCATACCTTGGGTGGTTTTGGATTTCATACCAGAGATTATTGGGTGCTGAATGGTCTCTGTTTTTATAAATATTTTTGAGTTTTGATCTTTGGTTAAGTTACTTGGAAATAGTTTGATACTTTCAGGTCTTGCTCTTTAGCTTTGGCAATTAAGACTACTCTAGAGCTAATTTTGCCCCCACTAGTAAGATAAAATCCTTCCAAGTTCTTTATGAAATTATAGTTAGGAAGTTTTCTACTCTGGTGTGTAAGAACAGGAACTGCTTTTAATGAGACTAGGTATTATTCTTTCTTATTCTTCTGGGTGGTTTCTTCCTCAGGCTTGTGTAGGTTCCTCACAAGCATGCACAAAACAAGGAGGGCCCTCTGTATATCTGTGGGGTTCTCTTTCTGTGTAGTTTTCTCTCATCCAGTACTATGCCTTATGAACTGTGTCTCTTCAGACTCCCAGATCCATGTCTTCAACACAAGAGAACTGCCAGAATCTGCCTGGATCCCCATCTCCCTGTGCATTAGTCTGTGAACTCTTAAGGCATTAAATTGAGGGCAATTGTAGTGCTCACTTGTGTCTCAGAGCCCACTGCCATTTGTTGCCTGATGTCCAATATCTTCAAGATTGCTTCATGTATTTTGTCGTTTTTTTCAGTTGTTTTAGACGTGAGGGTAAGTCTATCTCCTGGTACTTTATAGTGGGTCAAGCAGAGGTGCCACATTGACGTCACTGTGAGATGGGACAAGAATTGTGAAACTAGGGAACAATATCTTGATGACTTTGAGAAACAGCATTTTTGAGTACCTCATTTTGCAGGATTGAGAAAATATTTTCTTAGAATAATGACTGATATTCTTAATAGAGTGAAAGAAATCATGACATTTGTAGAAAGGGATTGGAAAGTTGAGAGAACAGATTTGGATGAGTAGGCAACAAGATTATGGAAAAAGGTGACAAATGAGGAATGCTGGGAACAAGAAAATGCAGTGAAGATAAATCCCAATTATCTGCAGTTTCTCTCTCTCTCTCTCTCTCTCTCTCTCTCTCTCTCTTTCTCTCTCTCTGTAATTGGAAAGAGTGATCTAACCCTAATTATCTTTCAGATTGGTGCAGACTTGCTATGCAGCCATTACAATGATGTAGATTATACAGTGCTTACTACGTTTTTTAAATTTTTTAATCAATATTTTTTATTATGATATTGTGGGGTACAATTAAGGGCTAGGTATACAAATATGCTTCGTTCAGGCACCCTTGTTGATAAGAGGTGTCTCCCCATCCCCAGACAGATATTTACTACCGTTAATCCCATCTCCG
>NW_007258915.1:89348-95382 GCF_000164805.1 Carlito syrichta | reverse complement strand
CTTTATGGCTGCGTAGTATTCCATCGTGTATATGTTCCACATTTTTTAATCCAGTCCTCTTTTGATGGACAGCATGGTTGCTTCCAGGTTTTTGCTATTGTGAACAATGCTGTGATAAACATACGTGTGCAGGTATCTTTTTTATAGAGTGATTTGAGTTCTTCAGGATATCTTCTCAGTAGGGGGATTGCGGGGTCATATGGGAGGTCAATATTTAGAGCTTTTAGGAATCCCCATACTGTTTTCCAGGAGGTTGTACTAGTTTACACTCCCACCAACAGTGTAGAAGTGTTCCCTTTTCGCCACACCTTCTCCAGCAACTGTTATTTTTTGAGTTGTTGATAATTGCCATTCTGACTGGAGTTAGGTGGTATCTCAGTGTGGTTTTGATTTGCATCTCCCTGACAATTAGTGAGGTTGAACATTTTTTCATGTGTCTGTTGGCTGCTTGAATGTCTTCCTTTGAGAAGTGTCTGTTCATATCTTTTGCCCATTTTATAATGGAGTTGTTTGTTTTTTTTCTTTTCAGCATGTTTGAGTTTCTTGTAGATCCAAGATGTTAAGCCTTTGTCAGACGTGGAGTTGGCAAATACTTTTTCCCAGTCTGTGGGTTGTCTCCCTGCTCTCTTGATGGTTTCTTTGACTTTGCAGAAGCTTGTCAGTTTAATGAGGTCCCACTTGTCTATCTTCTCTCTTATGGCCTGTGGGTTTCGGGTTTTGTTCAGGAATTGGATGCCAGTTCCAATTTCCATGAGGATATGTCCTTCATTTTCTAAGGTTCTTATGGTTTGAGGTTTTACATTTAGGTCTCTGATCCATTTAGAGTTAATTTTTGTGTATGGGGATAGATAGGGGTCCTGTTTCAATCTTTTGCATGTGGTCAGCCAGTTTTCCCAGCACCATTTACTGAATAGGTTCTCCTCTCCCCAGTGATAGGTGGTGGAGGCTTTGTCAAAGATGAGTTGGTTGAGAAATTGAAGTTTTGCTTCTGGAATCTCAATTCTATTCTATTGATCTATATGCCTGTTCCTGTACCAATACCAAACTGTTTTGATTATTATAGCTTTATAGTAAAGTTTGAAGTCTGGTACTGTGCTACCACCTGCTTTGTTTTTTTGGCTGAGGATTGTTCTGGCTATTCTTGGTTGTTTGTATTTCCATATGAATGCCTATGTTGTTTTTTCTAGGTCTGAGAAGAATGTTGCTGGTAATTTGATGGGTATTGTATTAAATCTGTAGATTGCCTTAGGTAAGATGGACAAATTCACAATGTTGATTTTTTCAATCCATGAGCATGGGATATTTTTCCACTTGTTTGTGTCATCTTTGATTTCTTGGAGCAGTGTTTTGTTGTGTTCATTGTAAAGGTCTTTCACGTCTCTGGTTAGGAAGATGCCAAGGTATTCATTTTTTTTATGGCTATTGTGAATGGAATTATGGTTTTCATTGGGTTTGTGTTTGTTTATTATTGTTGTAAAGAAATGCGATTGTCTTTTGCACATTTATTTTATATACTGATACTTTGCCAAAGGCCTTTATCAGTGTAAGGAGGTTTTTGACAGATTCTCTTGTTGGGTTTTCAGGGTACACATGTCATCTGCAAAGAGAGATAGCTTGACTTCCTCTTTTCCTACTTGAATACCCCTGATTGCCTTCTCTTCTCTGATTGCTCTAGCCAGAACTTCCAATACTATATTGAACAGGAAATGTGAGAGTGGGCATCCTTGTCTTGTTCCAGTTTTCAGGGGAAATGGTTCCAGTTTTTGTCCATTTAGGAGTATGCTGGCTGTGGGTTTCTCGTAGATGGCTTTCACTATTTTGAGGTATGTTTCCCGTATGCCTAGCTGTTCGAGGGTTTTTATCAAGAAGGGGTGCTGGATTTTATCAAAAGCTTTTTCTGCATCTAATGATATAATCATGTGGTTTTTGTTTTGACATCTGTTGATGTATTTAATTACATTTATGGTTTTACGAATGTTGAACCATCCTTGCACCCCAGGGATGAAGCCTGCTTAGTCATGATGGATGATTTTTGAGATGTGTTGTTGAAACCGGTTCGCTAGGATCTTGTTGAGAATTTTAGCATCTATGTTCATCAAAGATATTGGCCTGTAGTTCTCTTTCTTTGTTGGGTCTTTACCTGGCTTCGTTATCAATGTGATGTTGGCTTCGTAAAATGATTTGGGGAGAGTTCTGTCTTTCTCAATTGAATGGAATACCTTCAGTAGGCTTGGTATAAGTTCCTCCTTAAATGTCTTGTAGAATTCTGCTGGAAAGCCATCTGGTCCAGGGCTTTTTTTGGTAGGTAGTTTTCTTATTATGTAGTCAATTTCCTTGATTGTTATTGGTCTGTTTAAGGCCTCAATTTCTTCTTGTTTCAACCTAGGCACGTTGTGTGATGACAGAAAGTCCTCCATTTCCTTGAGGTTTTCCAGTTTGTTTCCATACAAGTGTACATAATAGTCTCTAATGATCTTTTGTATTTCTTCAGAATCAGATGTGACTTCATCTTTTGTGTTTCTGACAAGGATTACTATGTTATAATATATTTATGAAATCTAAAGTAATAGGCATATGCCATTTTTTTAGCCTATTCATATAGTATGGAAAAATACAAAAATTATGTACTAAATTGTTAGTAGTGGTTTCTTTCTGGATTATTTATTTATTTATTTATTTATTTTCTACCTTTGTGACTTTAGGAGGGTTTACTGATTGGGTCATCCAGTGGAAAAAGAGGTTCAGGTACTTGCCTGCTGCTGAATTTGCACAACAAACACACTGGGTGGGAATGGAAGTGGAATATGTGGCTAAAGCTGTCTTAAGTAACCTTCTTGTCTGGCCGCTGTATTTCTTTTGAGAAACAAGGCCATCTGCCCTAGGCAGCTTTATTAGACATTGACTATTGAACCTAGACTATTAGACATTGGATAGAAATACAGCTTTCCTCAGTGCTCAGTCTAAATAGTATCCCGGAATAGTCTCGGTCAGTGAAAGGATGACAGCTAAAATATAGTAGCATTGATTCAGTATTAAATAATAAACTGGCAGATTCATCATTTCTATCCAGAGGATAAATTAACCAAATAAAGTAATCAGGAATGACTTCAGTATAAGCATACAGGCCCCAGAATTACAGTTTACAGACTTTCATATAGCAAGATAAGTCTCTGCTTCCAAAATACAATTTCTGTACATTGAATTTTACTTTAATAAGGCTTGTATAGTATGGCCCTATATTAGATATTCTACCTATAATCTTGCATATTTTGCAGAAGTTTATAATCATCAATATTTATATGATTATCGTTTATAATCATAAATATTTCACTTCTTCTGAATGTCCATAGTATCTGTGTCAGTTGCCTTTCCGTGTGTGTGTGTGTGTGTGTGTGTGTGTGTGTGTTTTCTCTCTAATATGGAACTGCTGAATCTTTGGGAACCAAGAATTATTAGATGTGGGGATAGTAGGGCTCTAAGAAATCAGAGATGCCAGAGTTAAAAATTCTCTTCAAAGAACTGCTTATGGACTTTTGTTTGGAATTGGTCTGTGGATTTGAAGACATTTGGCATCACTGGCCCCAGTCAATAAATGCTAATTACACTTCCCAGTGATTATGGTGACCAAACTGCTGCCATGCTGAGGATGTCGGGCCCTACTTCCTTTGAGAGTCACTGGGGAATAAAATAGTGCAGGGGTGGTATTTATTTAAAGTAAGTTTGTTTTGCATATAAACAACAAGGTCAAGACAAATAATGGGTTAAACTAGATAATTTATTTCCCTTTTCCATAGATAAGCCTAGAGACAAGCAGTTAGGGTTGGTGTAGTAGCTTTACTGTCTTCAGAGTCTAGAGTGCTTTTATTTTCTGCTCTATTATTCTCAGAACATTGTTTCTATTCTGAAGGGCATTGAGGGTGACTGGAGCTCTAGTCATTATCTGCATTCCAGGCAGCAAGAAGGAGAATGGGGGATAAGAAAAAGGACCTTCCTTCTAGTGGAGTCAGCTCCTTTTAAATACTATGTTCATATTTGCCACCTCTAACTGTAGAGAATGTTGATGTCTCAGCTCAGACTGCTGTAAAATACCACACACTGGCTGACTTAAACAACAGAAATGTATTTTTCACAGTTCTGGAGGTCAGGAAGTCCAAGATCAAGGTGCCAGCAAGGTAGGTTTCAATCTGAGGCCTTTTCCTCTGGCTTGTACTCAGATGACTTCTGTTTTGTATACATGAGGAGAGAGTGAGCTTCTGATGTTTCTTCTTTTAAAGACACTAATCCTATTGGATTAAGGCTCCACTATTCATTAACCTTCATTTAACCTTAATTACCTCCTTACTGACCCTATCTTCAGTACAGTCACTTTGGGGGTTAGGGCTTTAACATGTTTATTTTGCGAGGGAACACAATTCAGTTCGTAGTACTTGGGAAGTGTGGCCTTTTAGATGAGTGCATTGCTGTTCCAAATGAAAGAGGATCCCATTAGGAAGGATGAAGAAGAGACTGGATATTGCATGGCAACTGGTAGTTACAGCAACAAAGGCTCTTTGGTGAGTTTCTCAGGTTTATAATCAGGAGGTTGGAGCTGGAACCCTATGGAGTGTTCACTGAAGATAGGTAATGGTGATCTATATAAAATTATGCAGAGAGAATTAGGGGGAAAGTGAATGATATTTAGGAATTTTTTTTTATAAAATGCAGTCCCTATTCTCAAGAAAGTGATGTCCCAAGAAGAAGTTGGGAGACTTTTTTTTCTTTAGGATATAATTGCAGGTAAATATTTGACAATACATATGGGCAGTAGAAAACATAGATGTATTTATTGGTTTTTGCTTTTCAGCAATCTTCTCAACGGATATGTTTTCTACTGTTCATATTCTTTCTTTCCTTCGCCTCTTAAGTAGTTTTGGACAGAAATTGTTTGACTCATAGAGCTTAGTGGTACGATTCAGGTCAGGCTTCCAGATCTAGTCAGTCCAGTGCTGTATCTATATACGGTTCTTTTTTTTTTTAAATAAAGATATGGGGTACAATTCAGGGTTAGGTATACAAACGTTGATTATGCAGATACCCTTGTTGATGAGGTATGCCCCTCCCTGCTTATATACAGTCCTTTTATGGAAGCCATCCTAGTTGGACTGATTGTTAAAGTAATTGCTTAGCTGGGCATGGTGGTGCATGCCTGTAGTTCCAGCTACTTGGAAGACTGAGCCAAAAGGATCACCTGAGCTCAGTACGTCCAGCCTGGAGGACAGAGTGAGACTCCAGCTCAAAAAAAAAAAAAAGTAATTGCTGTGAAATTGATTCAGTTTTACTGGAAAAAAAATTGCTGGCCCAGTATTAATGAAGATTGTATGAACATGCCTTGGTGATGTCATGACCATCGCATGTTTTTCTGTGGGTTTCATAGCTTTTTCTGTCTAAAAGAGAAATTCGAAACTCTTGGTAGTTATTCTCCTGTTTACATTTTTCTTTGAATAGCTTTAATGAGATATAATTCACATATCCTAAAACTAATGCATTTAAAATATATAGTTCAGCCGGGCTCGGTGGCTCAGCCTGTAATCCCGCGCCTTTGGGAGGCTGAGGTGAGCGGATTGCCTGAGCCCGCAGGTTCGAGACCCGCCTGGGCAGCAAGACCTCATCTCTACAATAAATCAAAAAATCAGCCGGGCGTGGTAGCACATGCCTGTAATTCCAGCTACTTGGAAGGCTGAGGCGGAAGGATCGCCGGAGCCCAGCAGGTCGAGGCTGCGGTGCCCAGGAGCGGCCACTGCACTCCAGTCTGGGCGACAGAGTGAGACTCCAACTCAAAAAAAAAAAAAAAAAAACGTACAATACAGTTCAGTTGCTTTTAGTATATTCACAGAGTTGTGTATCTGACACCTTATTCAACTTTTGTATGTTTTCTTTTTGTATTATTATTTTTTAGTATAAAGATTTGGGGTATAATTCAGGATTAGGTATACAAACATTGATTATGCAGGTACTCTTGTTGATGAGGTATGCCCCTCTCTCCTCTAGCAGTTTC
>NW_007258915.1:44632-89328 GCF_000164805.1 Carlito syrichta | reverse complement strand
CTTTCTTATAGTATTATAATCGTTCAAGGTCCGCTTATGAGTGAGAACATATGGTACTCTGTTCTTTGTTTCTGTGGTAGAACACTGAGTATGATCGACTCCAAATCCATCCAAGTTGCCCAAGAAGATACCCCATATTGCTTAACTTTTAATCTGTTCACTTTCAAAAAGAAAAAAAAGGACTTTATCCAGAAACCATACAACAGACTATAGCAAGCTAACTATTAACAGAGGTATTTCATAATACTAAAATTTGATCTTTAAAGTAATTTAGTATTGTAACTGTTTTCATTCTGAGGTCTTATATAGTAATGAAATATTATTCATTGATCAAGAATGCTAGCAAGAAGTGTTATATAACGTAATATAATCACGATAGTGATATTTATCATCTTTGCCATATTTTCTTGGTTGGAAGCAAATCACAGGTCCCCACCCATACTCAGAGAGGAACTTACAAAAAAATATGAACATCAGGAGATGAGGATCATGGGGACCTTCTGGAACCTGTCTGCCACAGCTCTTAAGTCAGTGAATGCTTTAAAAAATGTTGCTTCCAATTTACAAGTAATTGTAATTAACTTTTTTTTTTAAGCTACCCTCAAGGGTAGACTGGTCCTATATGTTTTACCAGTGATTTAACTGAGCCATCAAGATGGAATTTACTTGCCAGTGATCATAGAACAATAATCATTATATGTGGAGCTTCTTTATGGTAGAATATTTCCTGTCTTAATCTGTCTACTTCGTGGAAAAGATACTGAGAACATTTCTCTATTCTCGCCTAAACCTTACTTTCATCTTAAAAGATCAATTGTGGCTTCACTTTTACCTAATTAATCACTTAAGCCACTGCTTTCTAGGCTTCTTGTGACTCAGTGTGTTAGAGTATCAAATAATATGGGTGAAAGGATTTTGAACTGAAGAGCACTTCAATGAATGAAAGCTGTGCTATGACTTACTTAATTTGAGAATGTATTATTTGGAATGCTTGTTTAGTAAGTTGTTGTTTAGACAACGTATATTAATCTTTCAACTATCACTTTGAACCTTGATTATTCATTAATGTTAGTATATATGATTATTCTGGAGGAGAGATTTAAAAATCCTAAGTATTTTGAAAACCTTAAAAGTCGCCATAGAAAGTAATTCTACTAATTGGAGAAAACATTCCTAAATTTTGGAAGAAGAAAAATAAATGACCAAGGTTGCAAACTTTGTTTGTGTCACAAGATTGGAGTCTAAAAGAGATTCTGATCATTTAGTGTGAAATTGAAAAATATTGTCGCTACTCAGTGGAATCCTTTTATGTATGCTGTACTCTCTAGATTGATATAGTTCATTCCTACACGTTGGGTTTGTGTGTGTGTGTGAACGCACATGCGTGCGAGAGAGAGAGACTGATTTTACATTTTCTTCTTTGGGTTTACTTTTTTTTTAATACACTAAGCGTGGTTAGAAGTTAATATTTTGATCTCCAGGTTGGGATTTTGGAGATGATTTTTTATTCAATAGGAATATGTAATGAGTGATCTCTTTTGTCCATGAGTTACTCATTTTTCACCCCATTGCTTTACCTGTTGAACAATGGCTGACAGGTTCAAGTTTGAATAGCATGCAGCAGTTTTTCTCTTAGAGTCAGTTGACCAAATGGTTAACTGAATAGTTAACTGTTCCCCCAGGTCAATGTGGTATTAACAAGAACAGAAAAGTATACTGACACTAGTTTTGAAACATTACTGGAATAATCTGGGGATCTTTAAAAATACTGTTTTCTGATTCTTGTTCCCAGATATTCTGATTTAATTGCTATAGGAAGATACTTGGGCATTGGAATTTTAAAAAGTCCCCCTAGGTAATTCCAATGTACAGCAAACTTTGGGCATAGCTGTAGTAATTAAAGATTGAAGTCCTGGAATAATTAAGAACTTTTTGGAAATGTGGTTTGCAGCTCCTGGGATTCTCACTTGATAATGCCATTTGCAAAATTTGAGTAAGATCTTATATTTGGAAATAAAAACTGATCTGTAGAATTAGTTTAATAAATAAATGGGAATTTGGTTTTATAAATTCAGTTGAAACTATGTCTACTGACTTCCTAAATTTAGGCCTTTCTTAATTCAGTTTGTTAAAAAAAACCAAGATGACACAAACAAAAAACTTTATAAACCTGGAGGTCAGACTATTTTAGTAACTTATGAGAAAAATTTTCCCACACATTAATCAGTGCTAAAAGAAAAAAAGTTAAAACCTATTTAAAATGTGGAAAAATTGCTTCCCAATATTTTAACAGAGAGAGACTGAGAACACACAGCATTGAGTCGTCAGGAAAACTGAAGATCTCCCCTGAACAACACTGGGATTTCACTGCTGAGGACTTGAAAGACCTTGGAGAAATTGGACGAGGAGCTTATGGTTCTGTCAACAAAATGGTCCACAAACCAAGTGGGCAAATAATGGCAGTTAAAGTAGGTGATGCCATGATTATTTTCGGTACTTTAACCCATTAGGTGAAATTTTGTGGTGCAGAAATAGCACTTCTGTTCTTACTTTTGTGGTAAATGTGAGTGTTTATACAGTTGTTTCTCCACTTCTTTGAGGGTGTTGTGTGTAGAGGTTGTCTTATTGGTGGTGGCACATTTTTATCTCTCTGGAAACGTGAGTGTGCATGTTCATTGCATTTTTGGCATGATGCATTAACATGTTTTAAACTTCAGGCCTTTCTACTGCCAAGGTGAGTTCAGGCTGGGCGGCTGCATCCCTGGGAGCAGGGCAGTGCTGCACTGAGCCAGGCGGGAGCTGGAAGAAGAGGCAGCACACTGGGTTGGGCAAGGTGCGGGGCTAGGGCTAACAGCAGTCTTACTGAAGGTTTCCTGGAAACCACACACATGCTGTTGCCACTAACCTCAACCTTACTCGGTCCTGACCGGCTCGGCTTCCGTTTGTTTATTTCATCTCCACTCAGTACTGCCCTGTTCCCTGGTTTTAAAGTTTGAAATGCATACCTTGTGATAATGTTGTCACATTCTGTCCTTATTGTTAGTGTTGTGCCACTTAATATGTTCATTTTTAAAAAAGAATGGCCAGAAATGGAGATTTGGCCCACAGACTGTAACTGGCAAGCCTATGTTGGTACCTGTAATGGTGGTTTCCATCTGACTCCTAGTGGGTCTGTGTAATTGTGATTTATTCATTTGTTTGTTCAGATGTTTAATAAATCTTTGCTCTATGTCAGATATTTTAGGAAAAGCAGCAATAGGGGGAAGGAGGGTAATTTCAAAAGAAAAAGGAAAAAAAGCTAGCTGTGGCCATACTCTCATTGAACTTAAAATTTCTATGGGACCAGATAATGTCTCAGTTTTTAAGAACTGAGAATGGATTTGAAGACAGTCTAAGCTAATCATCTTCCTGTTAATCTCCTATTTTGAAAGTTTGTCACAGTGGCTTGATGAGAAGAGGGGCCTCAGCTTTTTACTTGATATTTGGGAATGAATGTGTTATTTTTGTTGTGAGCCAAATCTTACTGTAACTGTTTATTCTCCTTCATTGTTGAGCATTTTTCTTTGCTGGGTCATATGAAAGTAATGTTAAATTAGTGGTGGGGGAAGTTTTAATGATTCTCTCTCTGGGTTCTTAATCTTGTTTTTGACATGCTTTTAAAATGTGGTAAGATCTATATAGACTCTTTGTAGGAAGATGTACTAAATTTTTTTACATAACCCATAGAACTCTAAAGATGCATAGGCTAGGATCTCTGCTCTGAGTTATCTGTTAAAATAAATCATTGTTTTCTTGGAATGGGAAATGATTTCTGTATTTTGTTTTGTGCCACTGCAGTGTGGAAAGAGAGTCATTTTATTTAGACTCTCCTGGATGACTGTTGCATTGCCCTTATGTACTATTTGTGTGTGGCATCCAGTTTTTATTGGCTAGGTCTTAATGGAAAGGTTTCCTATATGAAAGTTCTAAACTTTTCTTGCAGGTACTATGGAAAGTACTTTAAAAAATTTCCTGCTTTTTTGCAGTTTGTGCTATGTGTGCTTTAACTGTGGATTAACTTCACAAAATTTTAGTAAAATGGATTGACTTTAGCCATGGTTAAAAGGTTTTAATGGTAAAGGAGGTACTTCATTTTAAAAAGTTTTTCTCTGTGATTAATATGATAACATTTTGAGTTGTATAATGCTTACTCAAGTTTTGAAGGAATTTAAGAGTGAAAATAGAAAATTGTCCACCATTCATAATCTGATCTTATCAATGGCTACTGTGAGAGCCCCACTTGGAATGTTATTAAAAATTCCAATTCTTAAGAAGTACTTCCAAGGTTGTCCTGGGATCTACAGACTGGTTGCTGTCACATCTATACCAGCCAGGTGGTACTATTTACCTTTGTTTACCTGCCTTGAATTCTTGAGCAAACTTAGCAGTTTAGGGTGGGGGAGAATGGCAGTATGACATACCAATTAACATACAGATGGGGTGTATCATTGTGTTTCATAACTTCATTAATATTGGAATAATGAGTGTTTTTGAATTATAAACATTACAATTTTATACTAATTGATGACTGATATGTGCCATCGGTGAATTTTAAAGTGTATTTTTTTTTTCAAAGAATTATAGTCTTTCGTTATACCTCAGAGAGTTTCTTCCCTATCACTTAGGCTCACAGACCGTGTTGACAAGCACAAATATACAGAAGCAGTGAATGATTAAGGACAGATTTGATTTGAAATCTTATAGTTAAAGGAACTGTGAGACAGTGGTTCACATGGCTATAACCTTTCCATTGATGCTAGTGAAATGAGAAACACACTTAAAGTAGCTCTATGCTAACTAACATCTTAATATGCACTTTGGTTAATATAGAAGGATTACTTTATTAGATGTTAGGCTGATTATCCTGGAGATTTTCCTTAAGATTTATGTGTAGTATCTGTACAAAAATAAACGGTGATATTAGCCTGATTTTTTTTCCCTTCTTGTTCTTCTTGTTCTTCTTCTTCTTGTTTCAAGTAAATCCTTTTCCAAATTTATTTTGCCATATATAAGAAATGTCTGAAAAGGTGACATCTTAATTACTAGAAATAATTATCTCAAAGACTTAATCTAAAAATCATTTACAGTGTAATCAAATTCATCGAAGTAACATAGTATATGTAAGCGTTATACTTAGAACAGTTTATTTACCTTTGGCCTGAGGACAGTCTCCCAAGCTGCCAGTGAGGTTCTTTGTTAGGACTAAGATGTGGACATTTTTATCTTCTCAATTTTAATTGCACATGCCTGAGGAAATGGGTCTTGCTCTTCAGTAAGTGGGAGTAGTACTATTATTTTATCTATCTATGCTTGAATGCTTGAGTCTTAGGTCTGCCTAGGGCAAAGCCATTTTTGCCTTTTGGGTCTCTAAAGGCCCAGGGAATTCAGCCTTCATCCCTGACAGGGTATTTACTTCTGACTTTGATTAGCATCCTCTGCAAATAACATTTTAATGCCCCTTTTTCCATGATGGTGGAGTAACCACTGAATGAAACAATTAGACATGAACAGTCACTGACTCTTAAATAAAGTAGGTATCTTTGCTTAGCTCTCTGGCAAGGTTAATTTTGTAGTGGAGTTCAGACCAAATGTGTGAAGAAGGAATCAGGATTTGGTTTCCAAGCTGGGGTTAGAGAAATTCCGATCTGAGAGAAACACCCAGCATGATTAGGTCTACAGATGATAAGAATCAGGATATCAAAGCAAATATTAGGGATATAGGAGAACAGAGAGTAGATGATGTGTCACAGCTCAGACCCATGGACAGACACTGAGTGGAATTACAGGCACAGATTACTAAAAGGGAAGAGTGACTGTAAGCCTCCAATTCCTGACAATGTGTCCTCCACCTGACCCTGCCTCCAGTGTAAATCCTGCATACCTAGAGTACCAGCTTTTCTGTTTAACAGACTCATGTCCAGATTGACTTCTTGAAGTTTTGCATGCCTTTTTCATAGTTTGTAGGCTATGCGAGAAAAACCAGAGGACAAGAGAGTGGAAAAGTAAGAATGAAAATGAGAGGGGATATAAGGAAATTAAGTTGTTGTTGCTAAAGATGGCAGGAAGTGGAATCTGGAGTGTTACCTGGAGGGTTAATGCTGTAGTGAAGCTGTCATCTCATTGGAGAGTTGAATAATACTGGTTAGGTAGATGGAAATAAGAACATGTCAAGTTTGTCACTGTTTATCACGATGATGCCTTTTCAGTCTCCTGCTTGAGAAGTTGTATGAATCAATCAGAAAAACAGATTGATTGTTTGAGGCTAGGTGCTTAGGCCAGACTGAGTTAGCTGTGTGACAGACATGGTATGTAAGGGTTTTAAGTGTTTTCTCTCTGTTGATGATATGCCTAACTTGTTCCTTTGACCTTCAACTCTTTCATCTCTCCTGTTTCTTTGATTTTTAGGTGTTCTGGTCTTAGCCTGGTAAACTTATCTTGATTTCTATATTTTTGTTTTTCCTTGGTGTTTGGATTTTGACTTCAGTGTCCTAGCCTGGAATTGAGATCTAGTATATCCCTGATGCTTAGTGGTAGGAAGGACTAGAGCTCTCTGCTGACAGTATCAGCAGTTCACAGCTCAACCCTTCCCTGAGAAGTGTAGAGCTTTCATCTACGAATTCCTCCTTGATGCAGATGGTGTGGCAGGTATAGAAAGTCAGGGATCAGAAAGTTTTGGCTTGGCTTATTTTGCTGGCACTATAAGGATTATGCCACTTTTGTCAAAGATTTCATTACTGAATAATTTGAATGGGAACTATGATGACAAATAATGATTAGAGGAAGTTTACTTTAGTGTTTAAACATTTGGTTTTGCATGTTTTTCTGAAAGCACTAGAAAGATATATGACAGAGCGGGGTGGCCTTAATTTGGAAAAGTTCCTTTTTGATGATAAACAGTGCTTTATTAGTCCATTTTATTCAGTTTCAAAAGGACGCAGTGTAACCAGGCTCGGTGGCTCAGCCTGTAATCCTGCACTTTGAGAGACTGAGGTGAGTGAATTGCCTGAGCCTGCGGGTTCGAGACCCGCCTGGGCAACTTGGCGAAACCTCATCTCTACAATAAATCAAAAAATCAACCGGGCATGATAGTGCGTGCCTGTAATTCTGGTTACTCGGAAGGCTGAGGTGGAAGAATCGCCGGAGCCCAGCAGGTCGAGGCTGCAGTGACCTGGAGCAGCCACTGCACTCCATTCTGGGAGACAGAGTGAGACTCCGACTCAAAAAAAAAAAAAAGACCCAGTGATCATGTTTGAGTATAAAATCACTTGTGGGATACGGAAGTCATTGCTATGTTGTTTAGAATTGAGACTGGAGTCTAATATCTTCTGTTCTTGTTTTTTTGGCCAAATCATATTACTTAATTAAAACATCTATGACTGACTGAGTGATGTTATTTTATGCTTCCCAGGTTGCTTAAAAGTTGAGGTGTTGCATATGAAAAGTGTAAATGGAACACTTCTGGAAATGGCAGATTCCAGGAATGTGACTGGGTGCCCTCTAGTCAGCCTTGATTTTGAACTCAGTTTCCTTGTGTAGGTGAGGTTGGAACTCCCAGTATACATGTGTGTTTCTTTTGCTGTTGCCCTATGTTAGTGGTTTTTAGATTGTGGGTTCTTTCTCTTAACAGAATTGTATGTGAAATCCAATAAATAAATTAGACGCAATCAGTACTATTCTGGTTGATGGGGGGTAGTAAGTAGAGACCCTGCCTACAGCCATATTGAAGGCCCTCAGGGCACCAGCTCTAAGGAAGTGATAGGGATCCAAGTAGAGTAATTTGGAAATGGTTGCACTTGTGAATTTCAGTCATCCACATGTTTGGAACATTCTGGATATCTTGTTTCTGAAGTACATTACTTTGTTGATCTAAATGAATTGTGACATTGTACTAAATCCCATCTCAAGTTGTTATTTGGAGAAAAACCTGTCTGATCACGCTTCACTCTGGATGTGGGTCATCTGAACTAATGTCTGATGTATTTCCTGCATATTTGTGTCATTCTTTGTCTTCTTGTGGCCATACTTCCGAAATTGGTTATATGTCAGATTTCTACTGTTGTTTCACTTTATTGTCATTGATACTGAAGTGGTGATCTGTCATTTATGGTCTATAGACCCTTAAAAATTTCAGTGGTAAGATTGACATTGTATTCTTTAAATGTGGATGATTTTTTTTAGTAAAGAGGAAGAAGATGATACTATCCTCATCAAGGCATGTTGAACTTATTCTGTTATCTTTGTCCTCAGGACAGTTCTTCCCATGAAGTAATATAACATGCTTTTGGAACTAGTCTCCCAAGTTCTCTGATAGTTCATAGCAGTAGGCAATGTAAAAGAAATTAAATGGGACTCAGTATACCCAGTGAAAAGAATAAGCAGCATTGCTGTCAATTAATTAATTAATTAATTGAGACTGAAATGCAATTGAGAGTTCATTAAATTGATTTTTAAATGACTGGATGATTTTGCAATTAAGAGTAAGCACCCTTCTGTGAAGTCATATGCGCTTTTATAATTTAAAACAATTGATATAACAGACACTATTTGTTACTTTTTTGACATGAAGCCAAATTTTGTATCTGTGGTCAGAATTCCAAATACCTTCCTTTTTTTTTTACTGTTTTTGCTAATGTTGCCATCTACTTTGACTTCATTAATGATAGCATTGTGAGATACTGTGGACATTTTTGTGTGTGATGTATCTATGGGATAGATAGACTCTGTTTTATAAATTAGGAAAATAAGAATACCTAAGATTTTCCACAGCCCAGAAGAAGGTGATAGCATATTGCTATGTTGCAACAGTTACTAGGATTTGTATTTAGAACTGAGTTCTGGACATTTCTGCTGGGAAAGCAGCATATCAGTAAGGATCAGAATAGTGAGGACACTTTGGGGTCTGAGTGTGCTCTTTGCTCTCCCATGCCCTGTGTGTTCTTTGCTCTCCTATGCCCTATATTACTGACTTAGGTTGATCTGAAGTCAGTCGCTGACTGGCAATGGACTCTATATTTTATTTATAGATGCCAACCTTGGGGGTGGTCTTTAGCAAGGAACATTTATTGAACAAAGGTATATCTATGGCATAGCATTATTGATATTTGTAGATCACAAAAAGAAACTGAATGTCTTTTCAAAATAAAATTATTACAGCTCTGTTCATTAAGATCATCTTTGTTCTTTTCATCTTTTGATTTTAAATGTAGTATTGTTGAACCTTAAATGTATCTCTCTTTATTTTTGCAGAGAAGAATTCAACCTAAGGTCTCATGTTATGTTTCGCTTATACACCAGTTCTGGGATTTCCAAGATATTTACCAATGTCTACTTGGTACAAAAGGTAGACAGCTGTCATCACAAGGAGTTTTTGGTTTGGTTCTTGTCCTGGGTGTGGTTGTTTTAGCCATCATAATAATTTGACAAGACATTTGGCAATTACTTGAAATACAGAATACAGATTCTTTTGGCAACCTTAGATGATTGTAGGTGCTTATGTAGAGAAAATGAGCCACATGCACTGATATATGAGCTTTAGCTAACTGTTAGTGATAGTAAATCCCACATAGCTTTATACCTTTTGTATATAATAAATTCTTTCTGGGGTTCTGATTTTGGTTGGTGGTGAATTGAAAATGATACTTTGCCTAGCTAATGGCTAAATTACTAGTAGCTTGCATTATTTCATCCCATGTCAATTTATTTTAATCAGTGCCTAGAATAATCTTTAAAGCCCTATACTGATTTCCTCTAATGAGTGAATTCTTTGTGCCCTAATTTCTGATAGGAGGACTCACCTCTCTTTTACTTTATAACACTTACCTTATTCCTAAATTCCCCAAGCAGCTAAGGGCACACCTGTATAGCAGGGACGTGGGTCTCCTACTTTACTCTTAATACCTTGTTATACTGCCCTCTGGATCCTCAGCTGAGTCATATAAATGCTTGATGAGAATTTGTCATGTGAGAACTTAGAGACCTTATCTGCCAGGACTGATTGCTCATGCCCTTCAACGTCAGTTTTCCATTTTCTTATGCTCCTGCATCTCATTTCCTCCATACCTTTTCTCCATTTCAAAACAAAACAAAAATAATTTCAGTTGTAATTGATACTCATTTTGTTAGTTTATTTGATTATGTTGTTCTTTTCAAGTTTGTCTCGGACTCCACTGCTTTCTAAAGTGGGTTTCTGGACTCCTCAGTTCTTGGTTCCTGATATATTTGCTGATGATTCATATCCTTTTTTTTTTCTGGAATGGTCAGATCCTATGGACTAACATCTGTCATACACAGTGTGGAACTACTGTTTTTAATCACGAACATATATGACTTTCATAAATCCTTTTTTTACTCTCTTTCAAGAATATGATGATCTATTTTCTCTTTCTTTAAGCAAGAGTAGGATTAGGTAACCCAAAGTGCCTCCATACACACACATTGTTTGACAGATAGAGCATGTCATCTGTCTAATCTTATGGCTTGTTTTGGGTTTATCTGGTGGTAATCATTAGTTGTTACATCAGGACACAGGCAGTCACAGAATGGATCATTTCAAGGCAGACCTTGGTGCTTTGGGATAAGATGTGAGCTTGACTCCTCTAGCAACTGAAATATTTTTGAGAACCCTGGCATGGAGTGTAGGGGTTAACTCTGAATTAGGATGAGTGGCAAGGTCCACTCTCAGAATCAGCTACGTATTTATTTAGCACCTAGACAAAATGCTATTTGATGATTTGCCTTTTAGGACCTACATGTGAGCCTTTCTTATTTTGCTTCCTTTACAATTCCACCCTTATCCATGGTGTTGTCAGCCTTCCTTCCTTTTTTCTTTACCGCATTTGAGTTTTTCTAATCCTACCTCCTAATAGCAATTGCTTCATACTGTTTCCTTGTTTTCTCTCTCTCTTTCTAGCTCTGAAAATAAATATAGAAAAGGAAGGGAAATAAAAAGTTTGCAATTATGACCGGATTAATTCATAATATCTCAGTAAGAAGGGGTCAGATTAGTTTTTCTTGAGAGTATATTCTGTCTGTTTCTATCTGTCCTGTTTGCTTCTTTTGCTTTGCCCTTCCCACCCGCAGCCCTTCAGTGAATTGAATTTTATTAGTTCCCCTAATTCCTTTTCATTGTAACAGTATGTTATCATCCACTTGAAAGTTCTTCATACTTACTTTGATGTTAGTTTTATCATTTTAGCCATTCATCCCTGATGAGTACCAACAAATTGTATGTGGGAGGTGGGTTTGGTAGGGTTTATGTATAAAAGACTGAAGAATCGTATCAGTATGAAGAGAGTTACCCTGGTGATCCCAGTATAAAGTTAGAGGACATCTAGAACCATACATTAACATAGTTAATTACTGTTAACATAGTTGTACAGTGTCAGTAAAAGCGTTATTTATACTTTAAATTTAAGTTGTTAGAATTGAGTGCCATTGTTTTGTTAAGCACTGGTCAGTCCATGTGTTCTTTGAGCTATGGCTAGGCTGTGCTTTCCTAAGCTTTGGTCCCCTCCCCTACGTTGGGCAGGTGATTCTCCCTCCCTATCTCTGTATCTCTCTAATTTACTTTCTAGCCATTGCTTTGTTAAGCTATGGCCTGTCCATGTGGCTCTTCGAGCTATGGCCACCATGTTTCCTAGTTTTGGCCCTCTTCCCTACCTTGGGGAAGTGATTCTCCTCTCCCTCTCTTTCTCTGTCTCTCTCTAATTACTTTCTAAACAATTATATTTTCCAATCTTAAAAAAAAAAAGAATTGAAGCATTTTACATGAGGCTAAGTGTAAGCTGTCAAAATTTAAATTTACCAATGACTTTTAGATGGCTCGTTGCACAGAAAGAAGGAAAGCAGCCTTTCTGTAGCTAACAATTTTTTGGGATTTGGGCCATTTCTAAGTGGATATTTTTGTGTTTGGATGAGATAAAGAGGCAAGAGGATCAGTTTTAACTGAAAATTTTTAACTTGTTGTATGTGACTTGTTAACTTTCCATCACTGCAGAACTTCCATACAGAACTTGCAGCAACTGAATTTGTGGCTACTCCAACCAGTGGCATGAGTTGAACTGGCACTTCAAGCAAAATGAAGCTCTTTGGAATTTGTTTTTAATTGTACAAGAACCATATATAATACTAAAAATCCTAAAACCAAGGAGCTGGGACTTTATTTCAGTTTCTCTGTGTCTCTAAGTGACTTTTAATTTGAGCCATTTTGGCATTTCTCACTTACATCTAATACTGTTTTTCTTTACATTTACCTGCTTTTAAAGCTTTAGTGGGCTTATACTCCACCTTGAAAACAGATTTGGACAACAAATTAACAAAATTTCTAACTTCCAGTTTATAAATTTCTTCATTGTAGAAAATTACTTATATATGTAGGGTAGTAATACTTGTTTTGATTAAAAATTTTTTTTTAACATTGTGTTCTGAATAAAGTTAAACTTGAAATATCCTGAAAATACAGTTTGTTATTGGTAAAAGAGGTTTGAGTTGTTTTATCAAGAAACACAGTTTAATCTGAGGGCATGTAATAACTTAAGCTAAGTTAGTGAAATAGTGACAAATAAAGGAGCTCAATTAACCCCAGAATGAAGACAAAGAATGTTTTCGATGAGTTCCAAGATTTGGATGAAAATGAAACTTTTTTAAAAAGTTAATGTTCTTGAGGTGATTTTCTTAAATATTTTGTAGTTTCGTGAGGCCTTTTCATTCTACTATTTACTAAAAGACAGAAAGGTTTGCTGAGCCCATATAGACTAAACTTTTAATTGTATGATATAAATGAATAAAATTTTCCTATTCACATTTTTATCAATAGATTTGGTTTCTGAACATTGTGATTACAAGAGAATTTCAGTTGTTATAACTGACTTCTCTGCACTTTTGTTTTTCTATGCTCTTGATTTTAGACAACTTTATGAAGGGAAAAGAAGTGTGTTTTGATGTGTTCAATGTTTAGGTAGTTGTGCTCCTTTAATAGTAGAAGATTCTGAACTTGCTTATTTCAGGTAGTAGCAGGTATTAGAAATCTTTCCCATAGGCTATTATTATTATTATTATTTGATGTTCCATTAGAAAAACTTCCTTGGTAGTAGCTTTTGTTACTAAGTATTCTCTAATTTGAATCATTGCTCATCATTAAATATTCTTTAGCTTGAATTATTGAGTTATTGAATTAAAATAATTAGTTTGAAGTTACTTGTTTTATAGGCATATGCTTATAATGAATTCCCTTTTGGGGTTCTCTAGGCCTTTTGAATTGGTTTAGTTTATTAATTGCTCACATATGATAAATGTTACGCTCTAACCCTAAAACTTGAGTATAATTAAGAGAGTTAGCTGTACTTGCTCAGTCCCAAACAATTCATATGCAATACCAGCAGCTACTTTTCTACCTACTGTTAGATACTTGTACAAAATGTTTGGAGAGTATGAGGCGGTGTTAATCTGTTGAAAAGCATCCAGGAACACAGTCAATTTCACATTAGATTAGTAGGCCATCCAGGTGCTCCATGTTCTATTTTGTACTAAAAGTGGCATGAAAGAATACGTTACAGATGAATAGATTTTCCTGTCATGCTGATGCTCTCAACGGTTAGAGCTGTGCTGGAATCTCGCTCTACATTTTGGTTAGTAACAGTTGTCAGGGATTATCTCAGTATTTAATATCCATAAGATGCTGGAAATTCAGTTAGACCTCTAGATTATGTAGTAGCATGTATCCTTTTTGTAGCTGCAACAGAGTTTTTGGAAATTGACTCCCAAAAGTCAGCTATTAATAACAACTATTGAAGTTTTGATTGTAATATGTTTCTAAGATTTGAACATAAGTGTTTGTACAAATATAAATTTAGAAAACTACGTTAACTAGTTTAGGGAAACAAAAAGTAAACTAGCAAAGAGGATATCTTGTTTGTTTGTTTGTTTGTTTTGATATGGGTCTTGCAGTGTTGCCCAGGTTTGTCTTGAACTTCTGGCCTCAAGGGATCCTCTCACCTCAGCCTGTCCAGTAGCTGGGACTACAGGCAAGCACCACCAAGCCTGGCGAGGACATCTTTTAAAATAGTGTTTTTAAGTGTGTGTGTGTGTGTGTGTGTGTGTGTGTGTTTGAACTCATATTTGCCAATATGCTCATACAAGTAAAAACAGAAAAAAACTAAGTTTTTAATCCTTTTAATAGTGAGCATTTTTTAAATAGTAGGTAGAAATCTTTCCCCAACCAAAGGGCCATTTGGTTTTTCCTTTCTGCTTGTTTCTAATGAAGAACTCTTAGTTTGTTTTAAATTTAGATATATGGAATTATTGTTTCTTTAAAAAATAATTACCTTACTGAATTAGTATTTTCACAGCTAAACTTTGAGAGTTTTTTAAAAACAGGTATAAATATAATTAAAGTGTTTACAAAAATATCAGTGTCACGTTTTGAACAAATACAAGTCATCCCTCTGGGATATTTTGACTTTTAAAAAATGTCCTTTTGACTATACATTATGCTGATGTTGATTTAAAAGCAATATTATTAATCCTCAAATTATGAAAATATAGACAGAGAGAAAGAAAGGAAATTTTTTAACTACAGAAATAGTCTTATTTTGTTCCTGTTTAAATTCTTGTTTTCCGTGGTTATCTGGGCAGTGGCATTCAATGTAAAGATTTTAGATAAATCCATGTATATAAGATAGATGCCAATCAACAAATTTTATTTGTTCTGAAATACTGTAGCTAGCAAGCTGTACATTTTAAGTAGCAAAATTAAATTTGTTTAGAATATTTAGACTTCTTCATTTAGTGTCAAAAGTGAAACCAAGAGAACTTACTTCTACTCCTTAAACAACTGCTTGTTCTCATGTCATATGGAATACATCTTTTGTATCTCCTTGTGCCTCTGGCTTCTCTTCTGTAAAATGGGCTCAGGAATTTAATTGACTGCCTTCATCCCTTTCAAGAACATTGCCAGATACCTTGAAGTCTTTGGAAGACAATATGCCACCTTGTGTAATTTTTGATACTAACTTGCCTTGTAAGTATGTGTTATGTGTTGTACACAGTGGTGCGGTGTGACATTGTGAACTTTTTATGAGAACAGAAGTTGTTTGCATGCTTAGATATTAAACTATCATTTTATTATTAATACTTTACAATTTCTGAACTTGATTCTTTCCTGTATCTCTAGTGCAGTGGAAGTGCTGTCCCTTCGAACACCTCTGTGTTCTATGTATACTGTTCCTGTATGGGAGGTGGGAAGAAGTACTTAAATATTTTCTGGCAATCTCTTAGAAACTGCAGAGAAATTGTTGTATAGCTTTGTTAGGGATATGCCAAATTAGTATATGGAAGAAGCCCTCATCAGCTTAGGGACAGAAAAAATAAGAGCCCTCTGTTCCCTCCTTTTTGGTTTTTTCCCCACAGGTTTATGCTGCCCTGCATGTGACTCATGGGTTGGAGAGTCAGGTGGAACTTATTATTTTTAATGTTTAGACAGTGTGGTGAAAGGAGAGAGTCCTCGTCTAGGATTTGGGAGACTTGAATTCTTGTCTGTGCACTACTTCTCTCCTAGTACTTATTTTTTTCTCTGGACTATTTCCCATCTTTTGTGAATGAGGATGCTATGGTATGACGATGCTAGGCAGTGAAGAGGGATATTTTTGCATTGGATCCCTAGATTCCATACAATTTGGGAATGGTGATTAGAAAGTATGTATGAGGCTACCCATAATTATTCATATGAATACTGTCATAACTCATTATAATTTTCTTTATATATGAGGGTTAATTTACACCATTCAAGAACTTTGTTGCTTAATTCCCAATATTATTAGTAAATGCTTATAGTTAAATAGTCCTGTGCCCTTAAAAGAATTCCTGAGTGCTATTTTGTTAAATTTTCTGTGATAAAATGATTCTTGTAAAGTATAAGAAAATATGATAATTTTCATGTCTGGTTAGTATTTATGAGATTTGCTTAGTAATTTTTAGTCTTGTGGTAGAGGTTTTTTCAGGTTTCTAAAATTGTTTTATGTTTTTATGACATCCTTTGTCATTCTTTTCCAGAGAATTCGATCAACAGTGGATGAAAAAGAACAAAAACAACTTCTTATGGATTTGGATGTAGTAATGCGGAGTAGTGATTGTCCATACATTGTTCAGTTTTATGGTGCACTCTTCAGAGAGGTAGGAATAAACTGGGTTTTAGCTGATAAATGAATATCTAATTGAGACAAATGAGATGGTAGAATTAGATTCTAATCTTCATTTAAATGCCATACATTAGTAATAAGTTACTATTTATATTTTAGTATATAGCCTTGATAATCTACAATTAACTTCTGTCACTTATTTTGGGGGAGAGGGTGGTAAGGGATGATCATCATTTAGGAACCTGGAAAATCAGCTGACTTCTAAAATGTCAGCTCTTTTCCCATAGGTTTACATTCTCTTTGGACCTTGAGCTACCTTTTCTACCCTCCTCCTCCTACCTTTTAAAAACTTTGACTAATTTTGTCATCAAATATATTTGCATTTAATGTAAACATTTATTTTCCCCCACCTATATATAATTCAACAACCATGGAGATTAACAGTTACATTAGAAATTTTTTTTTTCTAATTCTCTTACCCAGGTTTTTGTATAGAAATCAGAACTCTAATTTCTTAGTCTCATAATCATGTTTCTTCTTTTGGCCTCTAATTATTTTATATCCCAACATGGGTTATCACTTCTGCCTCCATCTGTCAATCCACTTGCTCATTTCCAGTCATACAATTGCCTGAAGTGTAGAAGTGAATTTGGGATGAGGGTAGAGCTGGAGCTGTAAAGAAAATCAAAATTCATTATGGTATCCTGGACTATTGTAAAAAATTATATTGGTTAGTTGAATAGGACTTGAGCTGTTAAGCATTTTAAATACTCTTAAAAATATACCATTCTCATTTTGAAATGTTAGGATGAGCTGGTTGGGTTGTTATGAATTGGTAAGAAAAACTTTCCCATTCCTTTTGAGGACTGGATCACAGAGTGTGGTCTTGGGATTTTTGTGTTATTGGCTTTAAAAATGATTTTAAAAAACACAAACCGGTCTGAATGCAGCACTGAATAGAAATGTATGAAATCTTGTAATTGAAAAAGGTATTAGCAGTTAGTTAATCCTCAACCCACTTCTGAAATGATTTATTTATTTTCTGTGCTCTTACAAGTCAACTCTAGTAATGAAGCATTCTGCTTCACAGTAGAGCCCATTTCTTTGTTGAATCACTGCTAATTCTAGACTCATGTAGTTTCTTCTTCTTTCCTTGTACTTTGTAATGACTTGAATATTTATTATTAAGGCCAGATGCATTGGATTTAGCTTTCTTCTTGATTTTACATCAGCATTACATCACATCACATCCACATGCAGTCACATATGCATGTGCATGACTATATCCTGGACCTACGTATTATGTAATGTTATTCTATTTATAAACTCATGAATCTGGAACTTTTCTCATGTTGCATAATAATGTTGCTATCTCCTCCTCCTTCCTTCATCCCCAAACTATAAACTTTTCCTTCACAGTTACTAAATCATCTGGTCACTTTACTCTTGAAATTAATTGCAGAACCGTAGTTATTTAGGAACTGACTGGATTTCTCTCCCAACTAGATTCTACAGTTAACTTTTCAGTGCTGTCTTCATTATCGCTATGGACTCCCACTGGCTCTACCTTAACCTTAAATGACCTCTGTAGTGCTGGAATATGCCAGTTCTTTTCTCTTGTTTATTTCATTATTCATTAAAGCACCATTTAGAAATATAGCCCAGGCTAGATAGTTTAGGAATCTGATTGTATGAAAGAAAGGCAGAGTAAGTGATATCTATGGTTATTCGCAAAGAATTGGAAACAAAGTGGAAAAACTTAGAATAGTATCTGAACAGCATCCTATGGTTCCTTATCATAGATAACTGATAAAATTTGGTTTTGTATCTCTGGAAGGTTAAAGAAAGTAGGGATACGCAGCTGTAAGCACTAATATCTATTGAATGCTTTATAGGTTTCACATGCTGTCTTCTCAGTAGTCTTAGGGAATTTGGTGATAGTATTTCCTTTTTTCCAGAGAGGAAAGTAAGATTTGGAATATTAATATGAAAAGAGTTACACAGTCAATAAGTGGCAAAGAGGACTGCAGAGACAGAATTGTCACTGTTCCTTCTATTGTATTATAAATGATCCAGAGATGAAGAGCTTTTAGCCTCATTAAAAAATATGCTTTCTTAACATTATGATTTTTGAGGATGATAAAATGAAGGCATAGGAATTACATATTTAAGGTGTATGAAGTCATAAAATGGTTAAGTAGATGAAGCATGAACTTTCTCCTCAAATTTTAGAATGAATGAAGTAATAGGTACTTTCAAGTAATAAAAGTCTTAGAAAAGCAGAATAAGTCTTAGAAAAGCAGAAAGTTCACCTTTAAAGACAGAATAATCTGTATTTCCTGAAGTTACAAAGATTAAAAATGTTAAGCAGTTTTAATAAGAGTTTAGAGAAACATTTTTCTTTTGAAATTGACAACTTATAATCATTTTGGTGACATGAACTTCAGTTCCAATAATAGGTACAAATGGGTTTATGAAAGGAAATAATAGAAATGTATGTAGTCAGGACTTTTTACCTTACCTAAGAGACAGTACATTTAATTTCTGTTACTGTGTGAGGTCCTCCAGGGATTTCATTTCATATAATTTATACAGCCACTAGACTTTAGCTCTTGGTCTGGTTCAGTCAGCCATCAATTGAGGGGCTTGTGAGATGTTCTTTTTCGTATTCTTGCAGCTACTATTTATTTATTTAAATTTTTATTTTTATAAATTTAAGTGGTACAAATGCAATTTTATTACATGGTTTTGTTGCCTAGTGGTGAATTTTGGGCTTTGTTTCTATCACTCAAATAATGTACATAGTACCCATTAAGTAAGTACTAATTGTCCATTTTCCTCTCACCTCCCCCACCCTTCCAAGTCTCCAAGGTCTATCATTCCACACTTTAGGTCCTCGGGTACACATTATTTAGCTCTCACTTAAAAGTTACAACATGTGGTCTTTGTCTTTCTGTTTCTGAATTGTTTCACTGAAGATAATGGCTTCTAGTTCTATTTGTGTTGCCGCAAAAGACATGATTTCATTCTTTTTCTTTCTGACTAGAATTCCATTGTATGTGTGTGTGTTTGTGTGTGTGTGGGTGTGTGTCTATATCACATTTTCCTTATCCAGTCATCTATTGATGGATACTTAGATTGATTCCATCTCTTTGTTTTTGTGAATAGTGCTGTGATAAACATATGAGTGTAGGTATCTTTTTGATATAAAGATTTCTTTTCCTTTGGGTAGATATCCAGTAATGAGATTGCTGGATCTAATGGTAGTTTTACTATTTAGAAACTAATCTTGCTGTTGGGTAGTGTTGAGCCTCTGAAAGTCTTATAATTTTATTTAGAGCAGTAAACAACACTTAATACTGATATTGGTAGCTATGTGTTGCCATTATCTTCAACTATGTATCCTTCTAGGATCCTTCTAGGATGGAACTAAACGTGAATAAAAAGCCCAAAGTACATCTTGGATTTGATTTAGATAAATTATTAGGATACTCAGTTGCATAAGTTTCTAAAAGTCATTTTTAGATTTTGTAGATGGGGAGATAGTATTGAATAATGGAAATAACTTTTAGCCTACAGCTTACAAAAATATCTACCATTTATTTTATCAATGCTGAAATTTTTAAGTGTCACTTAAAAATGACTTGAAATACATAAAATTTGAGAGTGCAATAGCAAGTAAGCTCTTACTTCAAACATTCTTTGAAGTTGGATATAAATGTATATTATTTAATTTATTGATTTAATTTATATATAAATATATTACAGGAAGTACTCTTCTTAGTAACTTGTGATTATAGAAGTTCACCGTATTAATAGAAGGCAGTTATACTGGCTGAAATTAGTTACCTTCTCGCTTTCTATTCGTACTTCCACTCCTCATCTATACCTTTTCTTTCACCTTGCAAGTTTTAAATATAGCTTATGAAGGTAAAAATTGACATGCAATAAACTGCACATACTTAAAATGTACTACAGTTTGATATGCTTGAACAAATGTGTACACCTGTAGAATTATCACCAAAATCAAGATAATGAGTATATCCATCACTCACAAGTTTCCTTGTGCCCCATATGTAATACATGTGACTTCTCTGCTGTCCACATCCTTAAGCACCCACTGATCTGCTCTCTGCCACTAAAATAATTTGTATTTTCTAGTTTGTATATAAATGAAATCATATAGTATGTACTTTCCTTTTTTGGTTTGTCTTCTTTCACTCAGCATAATTATTTTGCAATTCATGTTGTACTATGTATTAACCAATAGTTAGTTTATTTGTATTGGTGAGTACTATTTGTAATAATTCATTATGCAGATATACCATTAATTTTTTACTTATTTACCTGTTGGTGGACATTTGGGTTGTTTCTAGTTTTTGTCTATTATAAATAATGTTGATTTGCACATTCATGTACAAATGTTTGTGTGGACATATGTTTTTATTTTCCCGTGGTAAATGCCTGGGAGTGGAATGAATAGATTATGTGGTAGGTATAAGTTTAACTTGAAAAAAAAGGCAAATTAGCCGGGCTTGGTGGCTCAGCCTGTAATCCCGTGCCTTGGGAGGCTGAGGTGAGTGGATTGCCTGAGTTCGAGACCCACTTGGGCAACTTGGTGAGCCCTCATCTCTACAATAAATCAAAAAATTAGCCGGGTGTGGTAGCGCATGCCTATAATTCTGGCTACTCGGAAGACTGAGGTGGAAGGATTGCCGGAGCCCAGCAAGTTGAGGCTGTGGTGGCTGGCAGCGGCCACTGCACTCCAGTCTGGGTGACAGAGTGAGACTCCTACTCAAAAAAAAAAAAAAAAGGGCAAATTGTTTTCTGAAGTTATTGCACCATTGTATACTTACACCAGTAGTTTATTTGAGCTCCATTTCTTCTGTATATTTTTCAGCACTTGGTATGGTCTGACTTTTTAAACTTTAGCCATTCTAATGGATATACAATGGAATATCTTTGTAGTTTTAATTTGCATTTGTGTAATAACTTACAGTGTTAACTCTTCTCACGTGCTTATTTGCCAACCATATATCTTCTTCAATGAAGTTCCTGCTAAAATATGTTGTACATTTTTTTAAAAATTGAGTTTTTTGTTTTCAGTTTTGGGAGTTTTTTTTTTTAAAGATGTATTCTGAATACAAGCTTATTATCAGATAAATGGTTTGCAGATATTTTCTCCGTGTAGTTTCTCTCTCTCTCTCCCTCTCCCCCTCTATATCTATATCTATATCTGTATCTGTATCTATATCTATCATCTATTTTTTTAAAGTCAAGGTCTCACTCTGTCTTCCAGGCTGGAGTGCAGTAGCATGATCCCAACTCACCATAGCCTTAAACCCCTGGACTCAAGTGATCCTTCCACCTCAACCTCCAGAGTAGTGGGACTACAAGCACACATGCAGTACTGTGCCTGGCTAATTTTTTTATTTTTATTTTTTAATTTATTGGTAGAAACAGGGTCTCATTATGTTATCTTGGCTGGTATGAACTCCAGGGCTCAAGTAATGTAATGCCCTGGCTTTGACCTTCCAAGTACTGGGATTACGGACTTGAACCACTGTGCCCAGCCTCTTTTCGTATTCTTGTTTTTTGTTTTTTTTTTGTGTTGGAGTCTCACTCTGTTGCCCAGACTGGAGTGCAGTGGCCGCTTCCGGCCACCGCAACCTCGACCTGCTGGGCTCCAGCGGATCGATCCTTCTGCCTCAGCCTTCCAAGTAGCCAGAATTACAGGCATGCACTACCACGCCCAGCTGATTTTTTGATTGCAGTTAGTTTTTATACATGGTAAGAGCTATGGGTTGATTTTTTTTTTTTTTTGTATGTGGCTATCCTTTATATTTTTGTCAGAAATCAGTTGCCCATACATATGTAGGTCTATTTCTGAACTATTTAATCTGTTCTGTTGATCTTTTTTTTTTTGTCTTTGGACTAATCCCACATTGTTGTGGACTATTCTGGCTTTATAGAAAGTTTTCAGATTTGGAAGCCTTGGTCCTTAGACTTTATTCTTTCAAAAATTAATTTGGGTCTTTCAGATTCTTTCCACTGTCATGTGGATTTTAGAATCTGCTTGTCAATTTCTACCAAAAAAAAAAAAAAGAATCCCTGCTGGGATTTTTTTAATTGAGATTATGCTGAATTTGTAGTTCAATTAGGGGGAGAATTGACATTTTAATAATATTAAGTCTAATGACCCATTAACATGGTATCTCACTCTATTTATTTACATATTCTTTAATTTTTTTCTCAGCAATATTTTGTAGTATTCACTGTACAAGTCTTTCATGTTTTTGCTAGAGTTATCCTTAAGTATTTAATTTTTATGCTATATTTTTTAAAAAAGCGGTTTCCCCTTGTGACTAATATATACAAATAGTTGGGAAGTATTTTCTTTTTCAATTTCTGGAAGAATTTATATAGAATTCTTTTTATTTCTAATGTAACTATTTGGTAGAATTCACCAGTGAAGCCAGTTGAATTTGGAGATTTATTTGTGTGAATGATCTTTGGTAGTCTGTTTCTTTGAAGAAATTTGTCCCTTTCGTCTGAATTATCCAATTTTTTGGAATAAAGTTGTTTATAATTTTCATTTAATCTTGGTAGAATCTATCTATAGTAATGCTGTTTCTCTCTTCCTCCCATTGCTCCTCTCCCTCGTACTTGTTTCTGATATTTGGTAATTTCTGTCTTCTCTTTTTCTTCCTGATTAGTCTGGCAAGAGGTTTACCAATTGTGTTGACCATCTCAGTGAACCAGCCCAGTTACATGATTTTTTGTACTGACTTTTTACTTGCTTTTTTTTTTTGGGGGGGGGGCTTGTTGTGGGGTTTTATTCTGATCTCCTTCTGTTTATTTTTGCTTAATTGGCTTTTCTTTCTTTGATTTTTTAAAGATGTTCCATGCTTATTTTAAACCATGAAAGATTTCAAACATACGGAAAATTACAGAGGAATACAACCAAACCACAGATTTAATATAGTAGCATTTTGATGTAATTGCTCTTTGTCTGACTTAAACCTTATAAATACAGTTAAAACCCTCATAACATTCCCCTTTTAGTCTCCAGATCTAAACACTGCCTTGAATTTGATGTTTCTCTCTGTTTGTTTGTTTAGGTTTTTCGCATATGCATTTCTCTCTACATGTTATGTAATATTGCTTTATGTATTTTCAGAGTTTAAATAAATAGAATCCTATATTTATCCTCCATTGTGCACTTTCTTCAATACAGTTTTCAAGATGTAACTATGTAAATATATATTTATTATATATCGATTTGGTTAATTTGAACTGCTATGTAGTATTCTGATGATTAAGTATGTCATATTATCTTCAAAAATAATCCTAATGTAGATTTTTTCTAGTTTTTTATAATTTTAAACAATGCAAAGATGAACAATTGTTTCGTATGTCTCCTTGACAACTCAGGGTACAGATTGTTTAGAGTATGTCCCTGGCAATATAGCTGCTAGGTTACATGATATGAATGTATTCACACTGAGTACTGACTTATATTTACACCAATAATGAGTGAGAATTTCTGTATCAAAAATTGTATTCAGGTGTCAGTAATGGCTTGCATACTTTGTTGTTTCAATTATTAAGATTACCTCATGGTCCAAGTTGGCTCCTAGAGTTCAGCTATCATGTCCACATGAAGGAAGATAAAAGGAAGAGCTGAAAGGACTTTTTTGGAGTCGTGAACCAGTTATTTTGTGTTGACATCTCATTGGCTGCCCCCTCTGTGTTTGACTGGGAAATGTAGATTTTAGCCAGGTACATGGTACATAGGAAAGAGGAAATGCTTACTGAGTAGGCTGTCAGCATTTACTGTCATATATCTCCTTTTTTCTGACCTTAATAATATTTGGTAATATTAATTTTTGGCAGTCAGATTGTTTAAAATGGTATTGGACTTTTAAAATTACATTCCCCTGATTGGTGAGATACATAATTTTTTATGTGTGTTGAGGTTTTATTTTGTTTTTTCCTCTGTTAAGTGCTTATTTGTATCCCCATGGCATTATTCTATGAAGTTTTACCTTTTCCTGATTAATTTAGCATAGCTGCTTATTATTGAAGGTACTGATCTTTTGTCTTTACATCCAAGTAAATGCTTACCTTCTTTATTTTAATTAATTAATCAAATTAGTTAATTTTGCAGTCTCACCCTATCACCCAGACTGGAGTAGAGTGTCACAATCACAACTCACTGTAACCTCAACTTCCTGGGTCCAGACTATCCTTCCGCCTCAGCCTCTGAGTAGCTGGGACTATAAGGCATGCACCACCATGCCTAGCTAATATTTTGATTTTTTTTTCTTAATAGAGACAAGATCTAGTTATGTTACCTAGGCTGCTTTTGAACTCCTGGGCTCAATCCTCTTGCCTTGGCCTCTCAAAGTGCTAGGGATACATACAGTCATGAGCCATTGTGCCTGGCTTTTGTCTTAGTTTTAAATTTTTGATATGATCATACATAATTATTCATTATAATGGAATTAAATGTAATAGGTCTTATCATTTGTGATTTTTTTGTGTGTTTTGGGAAGAAATTTTTTCCTACACTGAAGTTATGAAGAACTCTTATAAAAAACATTTTAAACTTTTGCTTTTCACAAGATTCATTTAGGAGCTATCATATTTATATTTGTGAATAATTTGATGTAAGGATCTAATTTGACTTTTTTCTATATAGAAGACCAGTGGGCCCATTGGCATTCATGAATAATCCATTCTCTTGCCACTATTTGCTTTGTTATATCTATCATATATCAAATTTCTACACACGCATGGACTTTTGAATCAATCTGTTCCATTGGTATATTTATTGTTTAATTGTGATAGTTTTATAAGATGTCTGTCAGTCCCTTTTCTTTAAAATAGTCACAGCCATTCTTGGCTCTACTTTTTAATATAAACTTTAGAATCAACTTGTTTAGGTCCATGAAAATTTTGATTAGAATTTAATTGAATTCTTAGATTAACTTGGGAGAATTTGACATATTTATGATCTTGAGTCTTCATGTTTGTTAACATGATGTACTGCTCCATTTTCTTAGGTTATTCCTTTGTCCTTTAGTAACATTTTATACTTACTTTCATAAAGGTTTATCCTATTTTTTTAGAATACCATTCATAATGAAAATAAAAGTTATGTCACAGACTTTCATTATAGTGAAAATAAAAATATAATTATGTAATATAGTCTATAAGACTTAAACTATAAGTCACAGTTTTTATTTTTTATAATAAATGATATCTTTTTCAACATTTTCTAATTGATTATTGTTGATATACAAGTACGTTATTGGTTTTATCAGGATCTTGTTATTCCATTCTCCCAGAGCACTCTAAAGAAAAAGAGACTTAGAGAGATAAGAAAGACTTAAATACAGAAAATATAAGTTAAAGTTTACTATGTCAAATATGCTTTACAAAAATGTATTCTTTGTAGCTATGTACCCCAAATGAGTGTTCTAGGGTGGTCCTATTGTAAGACTGCTCATTTCAATAATGATCACAACATATGTTCTCTCTCTATAAAAATAAGTTTACTTGCATTGTAAGTATTGGTAGAAGAAAAAAGTCAGGGAAACTGAATTCTATTCATGGGTTTATAATTAATGAGCAGTGTTGTTCTGGGCAAGTTATTTTACTTTAAGAGGAATTAATCTCATATATCAATCCAGGGATAGAAGGATTGTATAATAATGATCATATAATTGATGGTGAAAAGATTAATAAGTAGATAATCCTTGAAGTTACACTTGTATTTATAAATTGGCAACATACAAAATTGTTTAAGGTAATTTTTGTCATCATCTTGGTTGTATATTCACTTTCAAAAGGTACTTTGTAGTCCTTTTTCATATGCATGTCTTGTACTTTGTATAATCGTGGTATCTGCATATATTCTTCATTTTTTCATGATTCTTGTGCATACCGCTCATGAATTGTATAGGTTTCAAGGAATTTAACTTAAAACTAGTTGAAAACTATAAATTGTTTAATTTAATTTTAGATAACCTCTTTAATATTGTACCATTTCATATTGTGTGATAGGTCGTTGGTTTCTAGTTTTACTTCTTTTTGTTGTTGTAACTTATAGAACATTTGTTTAGTTACATTTCCAGTGATGGAATGATTCTATCAAACTATATCAACACATTTATTTTATTTATTTAAACAATTCAGTTTAATAATAGCTAGCATCTAGTCATTTAACAAATATTAATTGAGCCTATGTCTGGTGGATGTTACATTCTAGTAGGGAAGCTTTATGACAAACATAATAAATAAGTAAATTGTACTTTATATTAGGAGATTGATGAAGGCTTCACAGAACATAGCAGGGTAAGAGAATGCTGTAACTTGTACTTTTCCGTTAGTTACAGTGACCTCATGTAGAAGGTAACATTTGAGCAGGGTCTTGAGGCATGGGGTTTGCTTTATGTATTTTTTCTCCTTTTGTTGGCTAATTTAAGAAGTTTATATAGTTTCTTAAGGTTATTGTCATCTATCCTCTTCATTATTGAGAATGAATGATTTCTACATAATTCCTGTTTTTATCTTCTATTACAGCAAAATTTGAAACTTTTATATAAGCACAAAAGTTTTCTATGCAAGACTATCCCTGCCCATGCAATTAAGATGGGAGAAAATTGGCCTTAATACCATAGTTTGTGTTAGAAGTTTGTGTTTGAGTAGAATATTCTACTCAGAGCTTTAATGAGGAACCAAAAATTATTACTAGTTTGAAATTAAAAACAAAAAAGAATAGTAAGATTGCTTTTTTTTTCTAATTGTGTTTCTATTTTAAGTAAAGGCGGATGGTACTTAAGATATATAAGAATAACAGCTTTATGTTATTTTATAGGGTGACTGTTGGATCTGTATGGAACTCATGTCTACCTCGTTTGATAAGTTTTACAAATATGTATATAGTGTATTAGATGATGTTATTCCAGAAGAAATTTTAGGAAAAATCACTTTAGCAGTAAGTACCTGGTTTTCAAATTGTTCATTGTATATATAGTTATATAAAGGTGCTACTGGGGTTTGAAATGCACTTACCTGAATATCCTTCACTGGATATTGACCTTCTGTAAAATAATTTGTAGTTCAAATAAAAGACAAAGTCATTTCTGTGGCATAGTTAACACAATTAATCATAAGAACATTTGTCAAAATATGGTCTAGGTAAATACTAGTTTTTATTTATTTATTCGAATATCAGTGAATCATAACAGATTGTGCTGTAAGACTAGGAAATTTTCTTTTCTTTTTTTCCTATTGCTTTAACTATTTTTAAATATGTTTTAATACCACACTTATCCCAAAATTAATCAGAATCACAGCTGTCTCTTTGAAGCCCCATGATTAAAGCCTTTAGAAGAAACGTGTTTACTGTAATTTAAGATTTGGGTTGTTATTCAGTCTAAACTTTTTTAAATGTTGACTAGCAGTTTCAGGAACCAGCATACTACTAATGTGGTCAATTCACTTTTACCAGAGGACCAGAAAAGAAAATAGGTACTCTTTTGTATGTGTGTCTATAGTTTCGAAAGTGAATTCATGATCACTTTCTCTTTTGTGCTCTCAATCTTCTACTTGACAAATATTGTCTATAAATTTTTTTCTAAAGGGGAAAGGTAATTTATGTTTAATAGAGCAAAATTAATAAGATTCTTAGAAACTCCTGAGAATCTGAGCTAATGGCATGCCCTAGGTTTGTTGATGTAGTAAAGATAACTCTGGTTGCATGTAATTTCCTAGTTTTTCCTTGCCTGCATACTTCCCCTCTGATATATTCTACTTGCCAATTGCTAATTTATCCTATTTAATCATTAAAGGTTGATAAGACTGGTTAAAAACATAGTTTCTGAACTGTATTTTAGTTGTAAGAGATGTGTGCATATAACTAGATTTTTAAAAATTGATTTCAGCAGTAGTCATCATTTTAAGATTCATAGGCTTTATTTTAATATTTTAAGTCACTTTGCCAAATTAATGATTAAATTTAAATGTTTTATGAGATAAATTTTAAAGATATATATCCTTTCACCTAATTGTGTGAAAAGTAGCTAACTTAGACTAGAAACTTACTAATTATTCATATGGGTATGAAATTTTACATTGATCAGTTTAGCCATCTCCAGTATACCAAACCAGTGCTATATTAGAACTTGTTACTGTTCACAGTAATTATAATCATAGAAAAATAATAGCTTTTAAATGTTTTAGGGGGACATCAAATCAAGATTTTATAATATTTAATCTTCTTAGCAACTCTCTGTGGTAAAATAGTGCTACTGCATTTTTATAAATGATAATCCGAAGCATGGAGAGATTAAATCATTAACTTGCTTTGAAGTGTATACAGTTATAAGTTGCAAATGAATTAAGTACAGGCAGCCTGATACCAGAACCCTGCTCTTAACCACTATACAAAAAGATGGTCTTAACAGTTGAAAAACAGAGAGAAAATTATTTTATCATATTTACAATATAAATAATATATACACTAATAAAATATTTATTACATATTTGCCTGTGATTCCAGACTTAGTGATCACCTTCTATTAAGCACACATTTACAGTTACTTTGTATTGTCTCTTCTTGCTGATTAATAAACCAGCGAACACATAAGCATAGCTATTTGAAACAATACACATTTCTGTGTTCTGTATTTCTCATACCCAGCAGCTTGATAAGAGAAGAGACGACTTTACAGGAAATTGTTGGCCTGTTATTTTGTTCTTTTTAAGTTTGAGATTGTTTCTCTGTTCCCAACCTCTCTGAAGAAATATGATTTTCTGATCATAACTAGTGATCAAGTAACAGGATAATTTCTGGATAAATTGCCACATTGGCTGAGCAGAGGTATATTGGCTCTACAAAAATTACTTTGAAGGCTCATCATCTAATAAGGATGAGTGATTTTGAGCAGCTGGAAAATTTGGAAAACTTATTAATTACTATAGAGAATGGAACCTGCCCATTAATTTTTTTGGTAGCATTTTTATTTTTGCAAATTTCAGATTGGAGATACAAAAAACATGCTAAAAATTTTTAATGACTTTTAAAATCAATTATAAGTCACTTTTTTTTTTAAAGCTGTGAAGGAATAGCATGTAAAAGCAACCAAGTTTTCAGATCTAAAATTATCATTCAACATCTTTGGTTAACATAAAAATGATGGACACAATATTGAAATAAGAAGTTTTGAATATATGCAGAGGGCTCCGTGGGATTTAACTTGTAAACTATTGTGCTGGTTGCATAAAAAAACAAGTTGTTTATCCCATCTCTCCCTTTTTTCTCCCTAGACTGTGAAAGCACTAAACCACTTAAAAGAAAACTTGAAAATTATTCACAGAGGTGGGTATAAATTATTTTTTGTAGTATAAAAATTAACATTTTCCCATTAATTGGTTAAAAAAACATTGAAAATTCAGTATTACTGAATATTTTTTTTGAAATATATGTATTTTTAGCAGAAAATACTTTATGTACCCTAAAACTGCCATTAACTTAGTTTTTTTGGGAGGGATTAAATAAATTTTGTTCTAACTTTGTATGTTGGGCTTAGAAATTGATTTCGCTATAAGTTTAATTACTTTTTTTGTTGAAAAGTAACATTAGATAGGTTTTTGATGTTTCAGTGTATACAAATAAGGAGTCAAAGTAGTCCTGTGGACATTCAAAGAAGAATCTGAAGGATAGAACCCTTAAGCGTTGTAAACACATTCTATTATTCCTATCAAGTATTTCTTCTTCTTCAGATATCTTCTTAGAGGATATTTCTGTAAATTGAGAGAAATCTTTTAATTAGTATTATAAATTGAAGTTCTTCTAAAGCATGTTACGTTTATGAAAATGGTGATCTTGACCTTATTAGACACAGATTCAAATTTAAACATTTCATGTAGTTGAAGACTAAACCTAGAAAAGCAGTAACCCTGTGGGAATCTGGAACTTAATCCAGCAAATAGATTAAATGCTTGCTAGACTCAGAGTCTTTACCCTCATGGTAACTTTGAAGAAGCACACAGGGTCACTACTCTAATTAATTTTGCAATGAAAAAGCCTAAGACAGTATATTTTAGTATGTATTCCTGACAATAGTAGGACAGAAAGTAAAAGGTCAAATTCAAACAAGTGAAAAATCTGGAATTCTAAGAAACATAATTTCTAGTGGTTAAAGAAATTAGTAATTGGGGCATTTATTTAAGTACTTTTAGTTTGGTATTGACACTGGGCCATTGAAATTAGTTAATCTTGAATATCAGTTTATTTTATTAATTTTGTTTGGCTTTAGGCCATTATCATTTGGCCTAAAATCATTTAGAGTTAGGTCCCTACACAAAATTCTTTGTTTTTCTTGTAGTTCACCTTATCCTTTTTTTTTTTTTCCCCTGTGTTTTGTAATTATAAGTGTCACCTTTAGAACATTTGACAATTACTTTAGAGATACTCACTTAGCTTAGTAAAGCACTGAAGAACTGCCTGGGGAGTAGTTTTAAAAAATATCTTCAGAAGTAACTTTGGTTTTCCTTTTACTAAATAAAATGATGACTTTAGAGCTGTCTTTTATCAATTAGGACCAGTTAGGTATTTTTTTTGTTTTGTTTTTGCTGCAATTAGAGTACTTTGGATATCAGTAATAGAAAATCCTGACAACTGACTTTAAACTTCAAGATAAAGTTCATTATCTGTCATAATAAATTCAAAGATAGAGTGGCTCAAAGTATAACATGATTAGGGGTAGAGCTTTCTTTTGATTCTGCCTTCCTTCTTGAGTTGGCTCCATCCTTGAGGTAGTAATGTCTAGAGCAGTTTCCAGTGTCATATGTAGTCCTGACAGCCTCTTGAAGATGAGACTCTCTCATTCTGTGTGGCTGTCTTAGAAGTATGGGAATTTTTCTCTAATACATTTTCTTGTCTTACTCACCAGAATTACCTCACACCCTTAAAGTAGTTATTGTCAAGAAGCATGAGACTACCCTGACAAATTTTAGACCAGCTAGGAGCTAGGTTTTGGAGATGTGGATAGAGCCATACAGAGGAAAATAGACACCTCCAAAAAAAAATCCCTAAAAAAACCAAAATGCAGATTCCATTAGAAAGAATGGTGTGGTTAGGAATGGATTTTTGGTAGGCAGTCAGCTGTGTCAGTGATGGTAAGAGATCTTTTCTGAATTTTTTTCTGTGCACCTCAGTTATATTTAGAATTTTTTTTGCATTCTATTTATTTTATTATTTTACTTTAGAGTTGTAGGGTATATGTGAGGATTTTCAACATAAGTAAGTTGCATGCAGGTGAGGTTTGGGCTTCTAGAGGATCCTCTCTCCCTGGTAGTGGACCTGGTACCCAGTGTGTTATATGATGTCTATCCCTCTTCTCTTCCTACCTTCTTTAGCAGTGTCCAGCATCTGTTGTTGCATCTTTGTACTCATGTGACCAGTGATTAGGCCCCGCTTATGAGTGACAACATGTAGTATTCAGTTTTTTGTTTCTGTGATGGTCTCTAGCTGTATCCATGTTGTTGCAAAGGACATGATTTTGTTCTTTTTTATGACTGCATAATATTCTGTTGTGTATGTGTACCACATTTTTTTTCTAGTCCACTTTTGATGGTATCTGAGTTGGTTCCATGTTTTTGCTATTGTAAATGATGTTGCAGTGAATATACATGTGCAGTTGTCTTTTTTTGGTAGAGCAATTTATATTCCTCTGGGTATATTCCCAAAAGTGGGATTCTGGATCATATAGAAGCTCAATTTTTAGTTCTTTGAGAAAATGCCACACTGCTTCCAACAAAAGCTGAATTAGTTTACATTCCCACCAAAAGTATAGAAGTATTTTCTTTTCTTTGCAGCCATGACGGCAACCTGTTGTTTTTGACTTTTTAATGATAGCCATTCTTGCTGGTGTTAAGTGGTATCTTGTAGTTTTGATTTGCATTTCTCTGATGATTAGTGAGGCTGAATATTTTTCATGTGTTTGTTGGCTGCTTGTGTGTCATCCTTTGAGAAGTGTCTGTTCGTATCCTTTGCCTGCCTTTTAATGGGGTTGTTTGTTTTCTTCCTGTCAATTCATTTGAGTTCTTTGTAGATCCTGGATGTTAGGCCTTTGTCAGATGCATAACTTGTAAATATTTTTTCCCATTCTGTGGGTTGTCTCTTTACTCTCTTAATGGTTGGTTTTGCTGTGCAGAAACTTTTAGTTTGATAAGGTCTCATCGGTCTATCTTAGTTTTTGCTGCATTTGCTTTTAAGGACTGGCCGTGAATTCATTGTCTACTCCTATGTCCAGGAGGGTGTTCCCTAAGTTTTCTTCGAAGATTCTTATAGTTTGAGGCTTTACATTTCAGTGTTTGATCCATTTTGAGTTGATTTTTGTATGTGGTGATAGTAGGGGTCCAGTTTCATTCTTCTGCATGTGGCTAGCCAGTTTTCCAAGCACCAGTTACTAAATATGGTTTTCTTTCCCCAATGTTTATTTTTGTTGGCTTTGTCAAAGATGAGTTTGTTGAAGGTCCATGGTTTCGTTTTCAAATTCTCTGTCCTGTTCCATTGGTCTGTATGTCTATTCTGGTACCACAACCATATTGTCTTGTTTACTGTGGCTGTGTAAAGTATAAAGTCTGGAAGTTTGTTGCCTCTAGTCTTATTACTTTTGCTGAGGATTTCTTTGACTATTTGGACTCTTTTTTGCTTCCATAGGAATTTCTGTATTGTCTTTTCTAGCTCTGTGAAAAATGATGCTGGCAATTTGATAGTTGAATTTGTAGATTGTCTTAAGTAGAATGGATATCTTGACAATATTGATTCTTCCAATCCACGAACATGGGGTATTTTTCTATTTGTGTCATCCTTGATTTCTTAGAGCAGTGTTTTGTAGTTCTCATTGTAAAGGTCTTTCACCTCTTTGGTTAGGTGGATGCTGTGCTATTTTATTTCATTTTTGTGGCTATTGTAAAGGATTGTGTAATTTTCTTTGATTCTCAGCCTACCTATTATTGGTATATAGCAGTGGAACTGTTTTTTGCTCATTGATTTTGTATCCTTAGACTTTATTGAAGTCATTAATCAGTAAAGGAGGTTTTTGGCAGACTCTAGGGTTTTCTAGGTATAGAAGCATGTTATATGCAAAGATGGCTAATTTCCTCTTTTCCTGTTTGGATGCCTCTGATTTCTTTCTCCTACCTGATTGCTCTGGCTAGGATTTCTAGTACTATGTTGAATAGGAGGGGTGAGAATGGGTATCCTTGTCTTGTCCCAGTTTTTAGGGGAGCGCTTCCAGCTTCTGCTCATTAAGTATAATGTTGGATGTAGGTTTGTCATAGATGGCTCTTATTATTCTGAGGAATGTTCCTTCAATGCCTAGGTATTTGAGGGTTTTTATCAAGAAGGGATGTTGTATTTTATCAATTTTTTTTTCCATATCTAATGGGATAATCATGTGGTTCTTGGTTTTATACCTGTTTATATAATGAATTATACTTACAGAACTATGTGTGAAGCCATCAGGTCATGATAGATGATCCTTGAAATGTACCATTGGATACAGCTTGCTAAGTCATGTGGAGAATTTTTGCATCTATGTTCATCAGGGAAATTGATTTGTAATTTTCTTTCCTTGTTTCATCTTTGCCATTTGGGGGCATCAGGATGATATTGGCTTCATAGAATGAGCTAGGGAGAATTCTTTTCCTTCTTAATTGCGTATAATATTTTCAGTAGAATTTGTATCAGCTCTTCCTTGCATGTCTTGTGGAATTCATCTGAGAAACCATATGGCCTAGGGGTTTTTGTTTGTTTGTTTTTGGGCAGGCGTGTTTCTTATAACTGAGTTGATTTCTTGGTTTTTTTTTCTGGAGTCAGAGTCTGTTGCCCAGGCTGGAGTGCAGTAGCATGCTCACAGCCACCGCAACCTCAACCTGTTGGCCTCAGGTGATCCTTCCACCTCAGCCTTCCAAGTAGCTGGAACTACAGGTGTGTGCTACCATGCCCAGCTAATTGTTTTGATTAATTGTAGAAACATGGGCTCAGGCAGTCCTCTCTCCTCAGCCTGATTTCTTGGATTATTATTGGTCTGTTTAGGGTTTCAGTTTCTTCCTGTTTCAGTCTTGGGAATTTATGTGATGCCAGGAATTTCTCCATTTCCTCTAGGTTTTCTAGTTTATTTGCATACAGATATTCGCATTAATCTCTGATAATTTTTGGAATTTCTTCAGGGTCAGTTGTGACTTTGCCTTTTTTGTTTCTAACTGTGTTTATTCAGACTTTCTCTTTTTGTCATTCTGACCAGGAGTCTCAAAAAACCAGCTTTCTGTCTCATTGATCCTTTCTATGAATTTTTTTTTTTTGGGACTCTGTTTCATTCAACTGTTACATTATTTTAATAATTTCAGTTTTTCTACTAAATTTAAGATTGCTTTGCTCTTGACTTTTCAGTTCCCTTAGGTGTTATGTTAGACTGTTTACTTGAAATTCTTCTGTTTTCTTAATATATGTGTACAGTGATGTAAGCTTCCCTCTCAGCAGGAGTTTCATGGTATCCCAGAGGATTTGGTATGTTGTGTTTATTTTCATTTGTTTCCAGGGATCTTTATTTCTACCTTTATTTCTATGTTAACCCCAAAGTCATGGAGCATATTGTTTAATTTCCATGTATTTGTGTATTTTGAAGTGTTCCTCTTGGTGATGATATTTATTTTTATTCCACTTTGGTCTGAGAAGATACTTGTTATGAATTCAACCTTTTGAAATTTGTTCATACTTGATTAGTATCTGAGAATATGGTGATTCTTAGAGCATTTTCCATGTGTTGATGAGAGAACGTATATTCTGTGTATCCTGTGGTTATTGGGTAAAGTGTTCTGTAGATGTCTATTAGTTCCAATTGGTCAAGTTTTGAGTTAAAGTTCAGAATTTCTTTGTTAGTGTTTTTTTTTTTTTTTTTACTTCAATGATCTGTCTAAGGCTAGAGTATTAAAGTATCAGTCTATAATTGTATAGGTGCTGTGTCCTCTCTTAGTTTAAATTAGGAATTGTTTTATAAATCTGAATACTTCTGTGTTGGGTACATATATATTCAAAATGGATATTTCTTGCTGGTGTGTTGAGCCTTTTATCATTATATAGTGTCCTTCAGTGTCCTTTTTAACTTCTACTGGTCTAAAGTCTGTTTTGTCTGATGTAAGAATAACTGCTCTTGCTCTTTTTTATTTTCTATATACCTGAATAATCTCTCTCTAGCCCTTTACCTTGAGTCTGTGGGTGTCCTTTGCAGTGAGATGGGTTTCCTGAAAACAGCAGTAGGTTGGATTGTGTTTCTTTATCCAATTTACTACCCTATGGCATTTGAGTGGAATGTTCAGTCCATTCATGTTTAAGTTAATTTTTGATGTGTGGAGTTTTATTCCTGTCATATTGCTATTCAGAGACTGCTTTGCTATTTAGGTTTTGTGGTTTATCTTTACGGTCTGTTAACTCTGTGCTTGGCTGTGCTTTTGCTATGGGTGAAACCATTTCTTTTGTTTCTGTGCTTAGAACATTTTTCAGCATCTCCTGAAGGTCTGGTCTGGAGGTGGTATATTTTCTTAGGGATTGGATATCTGGGAAGGATTTTAATTCTCCTTCATTGTTGAAGCTTAGCTTGGCAAGGTATAGAATTCCTTCTTGGAACTGCTTTTCTTTAAGAATGTTAAAGGTGGGACCCCAGTCTCTTCTGACTTGTAGAGTTTCTTCTGAGAAGTCTGTTGCCTTTCTGATGGGTCTTCCTTGGTAGTTCTGTCACTTCTCTCTAGCTGCCTTTAGAATTTTTTTTTATGCTTAACCTTGTGGAGATGGATTATTATGTGTCTCAGAAATGATTTTCTATAATACTGCACAGGAGTTTTCTGGATCACTTTTGTCTGCATGGTCGCCTCTCTAACGAGATAGGGGAAATTTTCTTGGATGCCCTCTTGAAAGGCTTATTCCAGGGTGCTCTCAGTTTCTCCTTTTGTCTCTGTGATACCAGTTAGCCACAGATTTGGTCTCTTTACACAATCCCAAACCTCTCATAGGCTCTGCTCATTCTTCTTGAGCCTTTACTCCTGGTTTTTGTTTGACTGTTCATTAGTTTGTTCCCCAAGCTCTGAGATTCTTTCCTTTGCCTGGTCAGTTCTACTGTGCAGGCTTGTCATTGTGCTTTGAATTTCAGGAAATAACTCTTCATTCCCAGGAGTTCAAATTGGGTCTTTCTTCTGTTGGCCAACTCAACTGTTACGTTCTATACTGTTTTGTTGCCTGGGTGATCTGTGCTTATACCTTCTTGTGACTTTTCTTCACTCCTTTTTGCCACCCATAGTCTGAATTTGAGTCATCAGGGACAGGGGGTTTTGGATAGGTTCCATTGTTTGAGGTCTTAGGGGGATCTTTTATGGGTGATGCCTCATTAAGGCTTTGGGGATTGCTGGTGGTTTTTTGCTGGTTCTTCCTCTTATGAGGACAGACTCTTCTTTATTCATTTATTTTACTTAAGAAAGGTTACTACTGTTGGGGTTGGTCTTTGGGTGATTTATCATCATCATCATCATCATCATCATCATCATTTCATTGGGTGTTTCCTTGCTGTGTTGCACTCCTCCTTCCCCTGGGGGTGGTTGTCTGTGAGGGCCTGACCACCGTGGGTCCTGCTGCTCTTCTGTGTCTAGCTGCCCTAGGAGGCCATCACCATTTGGCTAGTGCTGGAGCGTGCCTGCAAAGTGTCCCATGATGTGAAGGCTCGGGGGTTGAATTCTAAGGAGAGCTGGTTATTAAAGTCTGGTTAGGACCCTCTGGAGAAGCTGTCTGATGCTTCAGTCTATGGACTGGCCTCAGATGTACAGTGGCATGGGCTTTGTTCTTATCCTTTTCTCAGGGGCTGTATTATGTTGTAATGGGCTGTGCCAGTTGGCCTCCAGTCAGGAAGTAGTGCGTGGAGGAAACAACCAGCTGTGGTGGTGGCTGTGGACTTTCTTTGGCCTCTCTTTCCCAGGGAAGTACACAGATGACCTAGGTAATGGGTAGGCTTATGGGAATTCACAAAGATTCTTAGACCCTGGGATTTCAAGGAGGTGTGGGAGGGCAAGCTGGTCAAGGAGGGCTAGGTCAAACTAGACCACTCTCCAACTCCCCACTGCTGGCACAATTGTCTTACCCCTGTTGGTAATGGGCACTTTGGCCACAGTGAGGGTATGGCTGAGCCTCTTCTGTTATACAAATGAGTTCACACAGGAAGAGAGAGTTTGCCAGGACAGCAGCTCCCCCACCCCTTACCACCTCCATTTTTCCTTCTCTTGTCTGAGGCTGTCAGTGTTCAGAACTCAAAAGTTTCTTTCTGCAGCAACATTTTTTCCCATGGGCTGGAACTGTCTGGTCTGTGTTCCAGTCCCCAACTGTAAGCATTCAGTGGAGATTGGGAGGAGGGATGGAATCTCAGGCCACTGTGGCAGTGCTGCAGGTATGACAGAGTCCTCTTTTGCCCAGAAACATTCATGCAAGGAGAGAGGGGTTATCAGAAAGAGAGAGATTAAAAGAGCTCCTGACTATTCCCTTTCTCTTGCTAGAGGGTGCATTCTGAACACAAGGGCTTTTTCACCAACAGATTCTGCTGCAGCTTGCCCAAGAGTCTGCAGTAGAGTAACCTTCCCTAGGGGCAAGGGAAGGCGGCCAAGATTCTTTCCTGGCCTTGGAGCTGGCTGCAGGGAGTGCATTATCAGGGATGGTTTGACCATAGGTGGTCAGAGCTTGGATGGGTTCTGAGCTTTACATGTGCTCTGGCAGCACACAGCTGTGCTCTATCTGGGCCGTTTCCCATTTGGGACTGGAGTCCCATGAACCTGGGGGAGCAGGTGGGCAGGGTCGGGGGTGGTTCCCAATCTGTGGCAATAGCAAGCGCTGAGTTCTAATTTTCTGTACTCACCATTTCCAGGTGAGCCCTAATTTTCTGTACTATCTCTGAAGGTAGGGAGGAAGCTTCCACTGTTTGCTATTTTTATAAATTCTTTTTATTCATTGAGCCACGATAGTGACAATAAAACGGATACAAGGATTGAGTTAGGGATAGCGAATTAGTGAGCAAAGTGGAGAGATTGACCAGACAGCTGATTGAAATATACTGATAGTGAGTTGATCGTCAGTGAGGGAGATATTTGACATTTCTCATTTTTGGTTGTTGCACTGTGAATTTAAACTAAAAGCCTCTTGATGTAAACAATTTAATGCCTACATTTATTGTGAAACATTTTTTGATATTTAGTTTTTAATCACTGACATTGAGAAAATTGCTTTTTCTCATTTCCAATAGAGAAAAGCTGTAGTTTTGTCTGTTTCATAGATATTTAGATATTAAAAGAAAAGGCAACCTCAGTCTGTATATTTTAGATTAAGATGTTGTTGGTGAAATGACTCTGTTGCTGCATTTGTGCAATTCTGGTTATTAAAATTACATGTTTAAAACAAATAATGATTATATGTGATAAGTGAAGATCAGTATGCTGCTTCTTATCTATCTGAAATTGAGTATTTGACCATTTATGTTGTCTGTGGTTTTTTAGTATTTTTGCTTAAAGTGTAGTCTTTTCTGACTTAGGAAAGTTAAGTAACTATATATCAAATGGCATCTATTTCTTGCAGATATCAAACCTTCCAATATTCTTCTGGACAGAAGTGGAAATATTAAACTCTGTGACTTTGGCATCAGTGGACAGCTTGTGGACTCCATTGCCAAGACACGAGATGCTGGTTGTAGGCCATACATGGCAGTAAGTGTAAAGTCCAAGCCTGCTTGCTTGATAGTCATTGGACAGGGACCTGTGTTCTTTGGTGCTGTGGTTCTGAGGAATCTGCCACTAGTCCTGTAGTTTCAACATGCTAGAATATTTCCCTCTCCCCTAAAGCCCAAGCTCAGATTCTAGCTTCTCCTTGAAGCTTGGCTAAATTATTCCAGAGATTAAAGAAAGAAAAATTTTTCTGTTTTCATTGTCATACTCTATTTCTCTTTGTTGGCATTTAGCATTTGTATTATTCTCTGACTATTATTTATACTTAGTGCAGTTAATCAAACAGATAGTACGTTCTCAGAAGGTAATCTTTGTGTTTGTAGCAGCCTCTATGCTAACAGGTGTCTTGACTGTAGAAAATAATTAGGACATGTTGAGAGTGTGTCCCAGGTACTAAGGGATGCTGCCCCATTTAGAGAAGAATGGGAAGACTTGAGCTCATAGTGAAATGCAGCATTATCTTACAGAGTCTCAAGTTATGTTTTGAATATTGTTAGTTCCTTCTTCAGGGATGGATGAGCCACACCAACAAATTGTGTACTTTGCAACTTGAAGTCTCTTCTCCCTCAGGGAGACAGAGTTACACTATTCATCCATAGATATCATACTCATGTTACTCTAGTATATTTGCATATACTGTTCTTACAGTCTGGATTTTGATGTGTATTTGAATTGGAATTTAGTGTCTATATTTTAAACATTTTCCCTAGGTGTTGGTGTCAACTTTTAATGTGACCATGGTTCTTTGGGGACCAGTACACTACCCTGAATGCTGATACATAAGGTTTTGTAGGTATTTATTGAGGCATTCCTGCCAGGAACCTCTGTCTGTCTTTATAGACTCTTTTAAACTAAAAAGTAGCTTAGAATTAAATACATGTTTTCTTTCTTTACCTGTTACTTTCTTCCTTCATTTATGTTTCACAGCCCAGTGGTACAAACGATAGAAAAGTGAGAAGAATCACAGGCATGATATTATAGGTGTTCTACATTGCTTATGAATAGGTGGGCTTAGTGCTACCCCACATTTCACACTTAGGTTAAAAACTTGAATAAATTTTATTTCCCATGCCGTTTTAAAGTATTCTTTCTCCTCTTACTTGTCTCTCAATCTATAAATAGTGTAGAAAACAGTGTCGCATATAGTCTTTGTACATGTTCTGTTGCATGCATATACTCTGGTCATTGTATTTGGAAAATACTGTGTTTGAAAATTTTCATTGTTGACAATGTTTTAAAATTGTTGCATTTTCAGTACCTCTTTTTGTTAATATCTTTTCTTGTCATCTTTTCTTCAAATGAAAATGTAAAAGGTAGATGTGTGTGTTTTCATTTTAAGACGTAAAGGGACCATCATTTTAACTTTGAGTATTGTGAATGTTGGGGCAGATGCTTGGAACAGTTCGGAAGATCATACATTTATCATGATTATTAGGCATAAGTGACACAATAGGTTCAAAGGCAAGAAATAAAAATAATTAGACTTGGGAAATTGTATAATTGTCTAATTTACATATTTAGTGAAATTAACTGAAACTGTTTATCTGCACCTTTAGGACTTGTTTCAATTCTTTTTATTTTTTTTGAGTTGGAGTTTTACTTTGTCACCCAGGCTAGAGTGCAGTGGCAGACTCATGGCTACCCCAGCGTTGACCTGCTGGGCTCAGGCTATCCTTCCACCTCAGCCTTCCAAGTAGCCGGAATTACAGGTGCGTGCTACCACGCCCAGTTAATTTTTTGATTTTTATTGTGGAGATGAGATCTCGCCAAGTTGCCCAGGCTGTTCTCAAACCGCGGACTCAGGCAGTCTGCTCACCTCGGCCTCCCAAAGTGCTCGGATGCTTGTTTCAATTCTAACGTTGACTAAATGTTTTTGTTGTGTGACATAAGTTAAGAATTATATTTGATTTATGCAGGTTTTAAAAAATGCAGTTGCGGCCCACATAGAGTAGAATATTTAGAATTTAGGTAACTTTTAAAGAAAGAAGCAGACTTTTTGTTTTTGTGTAAAGATGTGCTTTGCAGGCCCAGGAGATGCAAGACTTGTTTTCCTGCTGGCTTTCTTTACTTTTGGAACTCTGACTGATAAACTATCTGCCTCTAATTTTTACTGGACCAAATGAAATATTTCTGTCCATTCTAGTTTTTTACAGATTATGTAGATAGACAAGAATGCAATCAGAATTAATTTTAAAAGCCTCCAAGTGATTTAACACTTCTTTGTATTTTGACAAAACACATCAGAGTGTATCTTTTTATTTAAGATTTATAATTTGTCTTTAATCTATAGAAATTGAGATTACTTATCAGGTAAACATAAAAAAATATATAAACATAGGGATTACATATAAGTTTTTTCATAAACTATTACAATTGTTAACATTTTGACACCCCTACACCCCATACACATATATATATATTTATGTGTTACTTAACCACAGGGCTGTGTTATGAGAAATGTGTCATTAAGTGATTGTGTCAATGTGTGAACATGATAGAGTGTATTTACACAAACCTAGATGGTGATATAGCCTACTACACACCTAGGCTGTCCTGTTGCTCTTAGGTTACATACCTGTACAGTATGTGACTGTACTACACTTGTAATGTAGGGGTACTATCTAAGTATGGAAAAGGTACATTAAAAATACTGTATAAAAGATTTTAAAAACTGGATCGCCTGTATAGGGCACTCACCATAAATGGGACTTGCAAGATGGGAGGTGGTTCTGTGAGTGGTGAACGAATGTGGAGGCCTAGGACATTGGTATACACTACTGTGTACTTAGGCTATCTGAAATTGATAAAAATTGATTTTCTTTCTTTAATAATAAATTAGCCTTAGTTTACTGTAACTTTTTTCCTTTATACACTTTAAAAATTTTTTTGACTCTTATAACAGCACTTAGCTTAAAACAAACATATTGTACAGCTGTACAGAGATATTTTCTTTCTTAATATCTTTATTTTATAATGTTATTCTGGTTTATTCTATTAATTTTTTTTTTCTTTTTGGATTTTTTTGTTAGAAGCTAAGACACAATCACATCAGTTTTAGGGCCCACGCAGGGTCAGGATCATGAATATCACTATCTTTCACCTCCATGTCTTATCCCACTGGAAGATCTTCAGAGGCAATAACACAGAGAGAGCTGTCATCTCCTCTGATAACAGTACCTTTTTCTGGAATACCTCCTGAGATACCTCCCTGAGGCTATATTACAGTTAACTTTTTCTAAATAAGTAGAAGGAGCGCACTCTAAAATAATGATAAAAAGTCTCACAGTAAATACATAGACCAGTAACAATAATTTTTTATTATTATCAAGTATTTTGTACTATACATAACTATATGTTACACTTTAATTTTCAGCTGAGTAGATTTGCTCACAGTTACCAGCATCACCACAAACACATGAGTAATATGTTGCTCTACAATGTTAGGATAGCTGTGATGTCACTAGGTGATAGAATTAGGAATTTTTTAGTTCTGTTAAATTCTTTTGGGACCACCTTTATATATTCGGTTCATTGTCGACCAAAATGTTTTGCAGCACATGTCTGTATGTGTATGTGGGTGTGTGTATGCTGAACTACTTTAAAGCAACTTGCAGATATTATTAATTTTACTCTAAACACTTCAGCGCTTATATCCAAGAAAAAGGACATTCTTCTACATAACCATAATATTATTATCACGCCTACAAAATTTAAAAATTTCATTGTACAAGTTGAACATCCTTAATCATAAAGTATAAAATTCAGAATGCTCCAAAATCTGAAACTTTTTGAGCACCGATATGATACAAATGGAAAATTCCAAGCCAGATCCTGTGATGGGTTGCATTCAAAATGCAGGTGCAACATACATAGTTTATTCAGTGTCCTCAAAGTCTTTTGGTTTTTAGACTTCTGCCACCTTGCAACATGAAGAGACTCCTAAAAAGTCACTTCAGTTTCCCCGTCTTTTAGCAACCTCTTACATATTTTTTTGTATTTTTTTTTTTGTATTTAGCCCATTCATATTAGTTTGTAAGATGGTCTGATAACATTTGTGATAGAAATAAGAACTCATTTGTAGCACTGTCTGAAGTATATCAATTTATCTTGGTATTTCTCAGGCCCTGGCATAAACTTTTGAAATGTGCATAGCCTATTAGTCATGAAAATCTAATCAACATTTGCTTTTAATAAATTTGACAATATTGACTCATCTGTTCCTATTTATTCTCATGCTCTTGTCAATCTCTATCTAAACATTTCTATCTTTTGTCAATGTCTCTTCAGTTTCAAAAGGACTTTATTCTTCAAGACATAACTTTGTATACATGACTGAAAAAAATGACATTCATTTCTTCCTGTTTACAGAATATCTGGTGAAGAAATTATTTAGCAGCTCCTGTAGGACTTTACTTTGTTGGAAGTATTTAAGTTACTGATTCATTCTTTTTACTTATTATAAATCTGTTTAGGTTTACTCTTTCTTCTGAGTCAGTTATGGTGATTTATGTGTTTCTAGGAACTTTTCTATTTCATCTAGATTATCTAATTGTTGGCTTACAATCGTTCATAGTATTTTATAATAATCCTTTTTATTTCTTTGAGGTATAGGTAGTAATGTCTCCATTTAGATTTCTGATTTATTTTTTGTTTTTTTTGATTTATTGTAGACATGAGGGCTCACCCTGTTGCCCAGGCTGGTCTCGAACTTCTGACCTCAAGCAATCCTCCCACCTCAGCCTGCCAAAGTGCTGGAATTACAAGCATGAGACACCACACCTGGTTTCATTTATTCCTTGGTCAATATATCTTCTATCTTTTTTTCCTAGTTAGTTTGGGTAAAGGTTTCTCAGTTTTGTTGATCTTTTCCAAAAACAAACTCCATGATTTCTTAAATTCTCTCTTGCTTTTTCATTATTTCATTTACCTCTGCTTTAATAGTTAATATTTCCTTCTTTCCTCTATCTTTTGGTTTAGCTGTTATATTTTTTGTTACTTAAGGCATAAATTTATGCTACTTAGGATGTTTATTTTTTAATTTTTTAATTTTATTTTTATTTTTTTTGAGTTGGAATCTCACTCTGTCACCCAGACTGGAGTGCAGTGGCCGCTCCCGGCCACCACAGCCTCAACCTGCTGGCTTCCGGCGATCCTTCCGCCTCAGCCTTCCGAGTCGCTGGAATTACAGGCATGTGCTACCACGCCCGGCCGATTTTTTTGATTTATTGTAGAGATGAGGTCTCGCTGCCCAGGCGGGTCTCGAACCCGCGGGCTCAGGCAATCCACTCACCTCAGCCTCCCAAAGGTGCGGGATTACAGGCTGAGCCACCGAGCCCGGCTAGGATGTTTCTTTTTTTAATGTAGATGTTTACAGCTATAAATTTCCCTCTAAATCTGCTTTCTCTGAATCTCATAAATTTTGTTCCTTGTTTTTATTTTCATTTATCTCAAAAGTATTTTCCAGTTTTCTAGTTTTTTCCTTATTTGATGAACTATTATTTAATCCATTGATGAACTATTATTTAATTTTCACATATTTGTGAAATTTCCAATTTTCCTTCTGTTATTGATATCTAACTTTATTTCTTTGTGCTTGGAGAAAGTACTTTGTATGATTTCAGTCTTTTTTTTTTTTTTTTTTTTTTTTTTTTTTTTTTGAGTTGGAGTCTCACTCTGTCGCCCAGACTGGAGTGAATC
>NW_007258915.1:3533-44496 GCF_000164805.1 Carlito syrichta | reverse complement strand
CAGCCTCCCAAAGGCGCGGGATTACAGGCTGAGCCACCGAGCCCGGCTTATTTTTTTTTTAAATGTGCAGGCAACTTTATTGATGATACATGACAAAGTAGGCCACCCTAGGCCTCCCCCACCTTTCTCTGGGGGTTCTGGCATGGACACTGTGAGGAATGAAGATTCTCAGTGTGGTAGGGACTGAGTGTGGCAGCGACTTCACAGCAGTTGAGGGCCTCTCTTTCTCTCATGCTCTCGCAAGGGTTGGTAGTCCTAAGGCTCTCTTGGGAGCCCCTGTGGATCATGAAATCTACCACCCTGTTGCTGTAGTCAAATTCATTGTCACACCAAGAAATGAGCTTGACAAAATGGTTGTTGGGGACAGTGCCAGCCCCACCATTTAGGGCAGAAGAGTAGGTGTCATTGTTGAAGTCGAATGATGCGATCTGGGTGCTCAGTGTAGCCCAGGATGCCCTTAAGGTGACCCTTGGATTCCTGCTTCACCTCCTTCTTGATGTCATCATATTTGGTGGGTTTCTCCAGACAACAGGTTAGTTCACAACTAACTTACTGGCATTTGGAGATATGAAAGTCCATGCCCATGAACTTCCTGTTTAGTTCATGCATGATCTGACCTACAGCCTTTGCAGCTAGTGGTCACGGGATTGATATTCAAGAGGGCCCCATGGCTATGGCACGATAGCTTTTCTGACAGTCATCCACTGTCTTCTGAGTGGCAGTGATGGCATGGATGGTAGTCATGAGTTTATCCATGATGCTGAAGTTTTTGTGGATGACCTTGGCCAGGGCATCTAAGGAGTCAGTGGTGAAGGAGGTGTTGCTGATGTTTGTGAGGTTGTTTTAGTACTTCTTATGGTTCATGCCCATCAACAGCATGGGGTGTCAGTGGAGGGGGCAGAGATGATGACTGTTTTGGCTCCTCCCTGTAAATGAGTCCTGGTCTTTTCCAAGGTAGTGAATATGCCAGTGGACTCCACCACATAATCAGCACCAGTGTCATCTCATTTAATTTTGGTGGGATCCTGATGGGATTTCCATTAATGACAAGGTTCCCATTTTTTTCAGCCTTGATTGTGCCATAGAACTTGCTATGAGTAGAGTCATACTGAAACATATAGACCATGTAGTTGAGATTAAAGAAGGGCTCATTTATGACAACAATATCCACTTTGCCAGAGTTAAAAGCAGCCCTGATAACCAGGAGCCCAGTATGGCCAAATCTTTTCACTCTGGCCTTCACCTTTGCCACGGTGTCTTGGGGACATGGCTGGCACTGCCAAAGAGATGCGGCTGTCTGTTGAATGGAAAGAGCAGAGCTGATTTCAGTCTTTTAAAATTTGTTGAAACATGTTTTCTAAACTAACATATGGTCTGTCCTGGAGAATATTTTATGCGCACTTGAGAAAAATGTGTATCCTGCTGTCATTGGGTGGAATGTTCTGTATTTATCTGTTAGGGCTACTTGGTTCAAGTGTTGGGCAAGTTCTCCATGTTCTTATTGACCTTCTGTCTACATTTTTCTATTCATTATTCAAAACATGGGATTTAAATCTCCAACTGTTACTATAAAATTGTATTCCTGTTTTCTGTCAGTGTTTGCTTTATGTATTTTGCAATTCTAGTTGATGTCTATATTTGTATAGCTGTTATATCCTTTGAGTTGACCCTTTAATCAGTATCTGATGAACTTTTGTTTTTTATAACAGTTTTTTGCTTAACAAGTATTAATGTTTAATATTAGTGTGACCACTCCAGCTCACTTTTGGTTATTATTGTATTGCATATCTTTTCCCGTCTCATTTCACCTATTTTTGCCTTTGGATTTAAAGTGAATCTCTTAAAGACAACATATAGTAGGATCATGTTTTTTTTTGAGTTGGAGTCTCACTCAGTTGCCCAGACTGGAGTGCAGTGGCCGCTCCCGGCCACCGCAGCCTCGCCTGCTGGGCTCCGGCGATCCTTCCGCCTCAGCCTTCCGAGTAGCCGGAATTACAGGAATGCGCTACCACACCCAGCTGATTTATTGTAGAGATGAGGTCTCGCTGCCCAGGCGGGTCTTGAACCCGCAGGCTCAGGCAATCCACTCACCTCATCCTCCCAAAGGAGCAGGATTACAGGCTGAGCCACCGAGCCCGGCAGAATCATGTTTTTTGTCTGTTCTACTAACCTCTGTCTTTTCACTAGGTGAGTTTAATAAATATATATTTAAAGTGATTGCTGATTCCTCTTTTTGCTCTTTGTTTTCTGTATGTCTCATATCTTTTATTACTGGTTTTCTTAATTACTGTCGTTTTTGTCATTGATTTTTTTTTGTGGTATACCTTTTAAAGTCCCTTCTCATTCCTTTTCTGTATATTTTAAGATATTTTCTTAATGATTATTATGTTTATTGCAATTAGCATTCTGAATTTATAATAATTTAGTTTGAATAAATACCAACTTACCTTCAAAAGCTTCCAAAAACTGTGCTTATGTTTTGCTTCACACCCCCATGTCGTCATTGCCACTAATCCTGTGTGTACATGGCATGTACTCAGTAACATATATTTATAATTATTTTATGCATTTGTTTTTTTAAATCATACAAGAAGCAAAACGAGGAGTTATAAACCAAAGTACAATCATAACGGCTCTTATATTTATGTAGTTACCTTTCTCAGAGTTCTAATTTATTTCCCATATTGCTTCAATGAACTGCCTAATGTACGTTTTTTATTTTTGAAAGCAGGATTTTTTAAGAGAACAGAAAAGCTCCTACAGTGGGAGGGGATCTGAGGGGATTGCCCTAGTATTCTTTCACATTCTATTGCTTTTGTTCAACTCATAACAGCTTAATTTCTTCAGTTTTGATGGATAAGGAGTCAATCGTATTTAAAATGGTTGTCTATAGGGAATAAGGGGATAGGACTCAGGTATCAAATGAGGCAGAGATATGAAATAAAACAATATAGGGGCCTTGCATAGATCTATGAGAGCTGGTTGCCAAGTACCAAGGAGTAGATTTAACTTGATTCTCTGCATCTATTTTGAGTTAAAAAAAAAATTATTGCAAGCCAAAGTTGTTCCATTCCTACGGCAGCATTCTGAAGGGACTACTACTTTTTTCTTCCTAGATTGCTCAAAACCTTCCTGGGTTTCCCCATTCTCCCAGGGTCTGGTTTTTCCTGTTTGCTTCAGTTCTCTGAACTCCCTCATCTCTTTTTGATAGTACTTATTTTCCCCTACTTTAGGGTAGCAGAATCAGATTCTGTTGCTTGCCATCAAAATCCCCTATGAATGTGTCCCTGGGGGAACATCAAGAGTCTTTAGTGAACAGACTTCTGGATAAAGAGATTAAGTGGCTGTTTATTTTCGTGTCCCTTGCTTAAGCTGTGTTGTCTCCAGGGCCATGCCTGCTGTTTCAGAGAGGTGAGAACATACGGATCATGCTTCACAGTGGAGCGTTCATGTCCCAAACACCTCACATAGTGCCTGGTATATAGTAAGGAGTCAATAAATACCTTTTGAATTAATGACTGCTCTTTCTTAGCATTTTTAAGTTACTTTTTTATTGATTCAACACTTGCCTAGTTGCTATAAACTTTTAATTTTTACCAGAATTTTGACAAAGTTGATTCTGACAGTTTTTTACTTTATTTTCCAAGTTTATCTAGAAGATGATACCTTGGAACTATTAGAGCTACCTACTCTGTCATTTTCACTGATGTCAATCCATTTTTAATGAAGACGAGGTGACTTCACTCTAATCCTGTTCAAAGAACTGGTAGACAGTGTACAAAGTGACCTTTTCAAAATTTTATTTCTGAATGAGACGTTATAAATATTTTGTGAAAAAAAGGTTTTTATTACTAGGTAAGTTTGAGAATCACTTATGACATTTAAAGCTTTATGCATACACAGTGTGTATTAACATACAAATTTAAAGTACTGAGGAAAACCACAATTAAAAAATTTTTCTAGCCGGGCTCGGTGACTCAGCCTGTAATCCCACGCCTTGGGGAGGCTGAGGTGAGTGGATTGTCTGAGCCCGCGGGTTTGAGACCCGCCTGGGCAGGCAAGACCTCATCTCTACAATAAATCAAAAAAATTAGCCGGGCATGGTAGGGTGCGCCTGTAATTCCAGCTACTCGGAAGGCTGAGGCGGCAGGAGCGCTGGAGCCCAGCAGGTTGAGGCTGTGGTGGCCGGGAGCGGCCACTGCACTCCAGTCTGGGCCACAGAGTGAGACTCCAACTCAAAAACAAAACAAAACAAACAAAAAATAAAAATTTTTCTTAAATTCAGATTTTCTCAAGTATTTATCAGTAAGACCTCATTTATTTTGTGGCATGCCTGTTAGTAACTAAAAGAATTTCTATTTTGTGGGAAACAGTTCATTTAGTCATGTTATAATGTCATGTAACTCTCTAAAATAGGCTTTTCAGTTGAAAAAAAAATTAGTGTAAGTAGGTGAGACTCTACTATAATTGTTTGTACAGCTTTTTCTTATCAGTTGAGTTCTGATTCTTTATTGGTTTAAAAAAATGAAGACTTCAGACCACAATGAGATACCACTTGATACCTACTAGGATGGCTAAAATCAACAAATCAGATAATAACAAGTGTTTTGAGGATGTGAAGAAATTGGGGCACTCATACACTTTTGATAGGAATGTAAAATGGTGTAGCTACTTTGAAAAAGAGTGACTGTTCCTCAGATATTTAAACATAGAAGTACAATAGGATCCATCATTTGCACTCCCAGATATGTACCCAGTAGACATGAAAACATACATCCACACAAAATCTTATACATGAATGTTTATAGTAGCATTTGTAGTAGCTGAAAGGTGGAAACAACCCAGAAATCCATCAGTGGACAAATGGATAAGCGTAAGTGTGGTCTCTCCATACAGTGGACTATTGTTTGGTTATAAAGAGGAATGAAGTACTGATTCATGCTATGAGAAATGAACTCACCTGTCCAAAATCAAAGGATGGACACAGAGACATGGGGTACAGCAGAAGTGAGCCTTTAAAGATGGTCTTGCCAGATCAGCAGCCACACCGAAGCAGGAAGAATCAGCACTTTTATCCCTAAATGCAGGTCCATCTCCTGGTTCCTCATTGAAGGGATACTCCAGAAGTTACAGGTTCTCCTGTAGGATGCCTATGTGACATATTTTGATTGACTTACAGAATCACTTCATTTGTATGTCCTATTTGCCTGGCTTATAGCATTACCATTCTGATTGAATCCTGCCAAAAGTTTAAACATGAAACCCACCAAAGTAAAAAGTCTATGAAAAGGAAACACAAAGAAGCAGGAAGTGAATCAACAAAAGAGAAGCACAAAGCATTAGACACCATCTTGAGAACCCAAAATAAACCAGGCTCCAATTTGAAAATAAATCACCATTCTTACTTCTCACAATCCTACAACATTAATAAGCCATGAAAACATTGTGCTAAAATAGAAGAAGCCAGATACAAAAGACCGCTTGTTATATGATTTCATCCATATGAAAGTCCAGAATAGGGAAATTTATGGAGAGTAGTTATTTAGAGCTAGTGCTGGATGGTGGGAGGAGAGGATGCAATAGAGGGGGATGGTGATTGCCAAAGGAAGCAGGGTTGTTGTTTTTTTAAGTGGTGAAAATGTTCTAACATTGACTGTGGTTATAGTTGCACCTATTTGAAATATACTAAAAGCCATTGAATTGTATATTTTAAATGAGTGAAGTATAAGGTACATGGATTATATCTTAAAGCTGATGAAAAAAAAACAAAACTGAAGGCCACATGATTCAGTGCTGAGCGTTAGAGGTGTGCAGACTTCCTGTAAATTTTTGGTTTACAGCAGTCAAGTCAAGTAAACAGCTATTCGCTGACTACTCTACTGCCATCTTTGAAAATGTGAGTTTGCATTTGAGTGAAACCCTACTGTTTTTCTTCTTAGCAGTTGAATTGCTTACTTTTGTGAGATGTAAATTGAATTGCTTATTATGTGAGACAGTGGCTCCTTGTCATCTGAGTGTAAATTGGTGCGATTTTCTTCTTAAGAGAGCTTTTTACTTTCATTTTAAATTTCTTAAAGATTCCTAGTATTTATTGCCTAGTACAGCATATTGGAATATTCAGGGAAAGATCCCAGGTCTGATTTTTCTTCCCATTGAATGAATATGTATGCATACTTCCAAATGAAACTCATATGCCACTTTTCTGTATGTATTCATTAACTTTGAGTAATTTATTCCCACTGCCTTGGTATTTTTATTTCCTAGTGACTTTAAAATTCTAGATTATTATTATTTTTTTGAAAATGCTTAATAAAATGGCTACATTTGAAGAACTCTAATATTGATAGTTTTATAAATGTGTTTTTGTTGGAAGAATATGTTCTTATTAAAATAAAGAACAGTAAAATTAAGAATATAGTTACCCATAATCCATTCATAAAGGGAGAAAAATCTTTTTGTCATTTTTATGAAAATTAGTCATTATGCAATGTTTATCTGCTTTGTAGGCAGTTTTCCAGGTTGATACATTTTTATATATCGTACATTTAGCCATTAGAAATTATTTAACTTTCTATTATTGTCTGCTCAAAATTTTCTAGTGTTTTGTTATGCTAAAAACTTGTAACATTTTTAAGCTATATTCTGACACAACTCTATTGTATCTTATACTTGGATATAAAAGGTTTATACATTTTGATATCTTTGGGGGAAGTTGTATCTAAAAGGGTTTGTTTGCTAAACAGTTTCAATCTTTGTCAGAATGCTAGAGTTGTATCTTTGTAAATTGATGAAGTTAGAATGAAATCTTTTTAATTTAGTGGATTTTTGTTATATATTTTTAAATTATTGATAAAATTAGATATTTTTGTAGTTTTCCTTATATTTGGCCACTTTTATGTATTATCCTTGGACCAATTTTGTATTGATATAAAATATGGGAATTTTAACACTTATTAATTATATGTGTTGACTGGGTGCGATGTAATTCCAGCACTTTGGGAGGCCAAAGTAGGACAATAGCTTGAGGCCAGGAATTCAAGACCAGTCTGGGGCAATATGGTGAGATCCTGTCTCTACAAAAATTAAAAAAAGACTTGTAGTTTCAGCTACTTGGGAGGCTGAGGTGGGAAGATAGTTTGAGTCCAGGAGTTTGTGACTGCAGTGAGCCACTGATGTAGGGTCCAAGCATTTGATTCACAGCACCAACACACAATTTAACAAGAGAGAGAGATTTATTAGCCAGGTTCTACTGGCCAGGGCCACCCACCAGATTTGCAGGTCTTTAGGCAAGGGCCCCACACTGCAGGGACCTTTCTTAGATAGGCAAAAACCCGCCTAATCCACAAGACCGTTATAATTCAAGTTAGAACAACACAAAGCCACTAGAAGAGGGACTTGCCCGCCACAATTCAAACAAAGAAAAGCCACCTGAATTTGAATGGGACTTATCGCAGGGCGGGGTGGGGGGGTGGGTTTACAGAAGCAGAAAAGGCTGGCTAACTTATCTAACATAGCCACTTGGGGCTTCCAAGTAGAGCGTTCTTTCCAGGGTTTCCAAGAATTACTAACTTTTAGGGGAGAGGTCGCAGCACACAGTTTCAGCATACTTAATATATGAGGTTATAGTTTCATTACGTTTCACATAATTCATCACACTTAATATATAAGGCTTCACACAGGTTCTACACAATTCATCACCTCTTACACCATGATCTTGCCACTATGCTCCAGCCTGGATGGCGGAGTGAGACCCTGTCTCTCTCTCTCTCTTTTTTAATTGGAATCTCACTCTGTCACCCAGGTTAGAATGCCGTGGCACACTCACAGCCACTCCAGCATTGACCAGCTGGGCTCCAGCGATCCTTCCACTTCAGCCATCCAAGTAGCCGGAACTACAGGTGCATGCTACCACGCCCGCCTGATTCCTTATTTTATTGTAGAAACAAGGTCTTGCCAAGTTGCCCATGCTGGACTCGAACCCGCTGGCTCAGGCAATTCACTAGCCTTGGCCTCCCAAAGTGCTGGGATACAGACTGAGCCACCGAGCCTGGCCCTGCCTCTTAAAAAACAAAGACACACATACCTTTCTCAGAGGTTGTCATATGTCTTTAGATTTCACTGTTTTCTGCTGTACTACAAAAGGAATTTTAATATGGTTGAAGGTGTCTGGCTGCTTTCATATCTTGAAAAATCTTTTTCATCAGGATTAGAAATAGTTGCAGAATTTGTGACAAATTTATTATTGGCTCCAAACACCTATGTATACTTTCTGTCTCTGCTTTTTCTCCTTTCTTTTTCATGGCTCCATTGTAATAGTTCTTTTAACTCACACACTTCACTTTAACTGTTGTCAGAGTGAATGTTTTTGCCAACACTCCACTTTAACTTTTATTATCAGAGTGAACATTATCTTCTGTATTGACAAAGCCAGTAGTCAGTTTTGACTCATAATCTTCCTTTGAAATAGTATATTTTTGAAACACTTTTTGTCACTTGATTTCCAAGATTACTCTCTCGGCTACCTCATTGATTGGTTCCCCTCCCCTAGTTCTCTGGATCTTCCTTATCCTCCTGATTTTTTTATGTTGGTGTGCCCCAGGGCCAAGCATTTCGCTTCTTTTCTTCTCTTAACTACCCAGATTCCTTTAGTGAATACTTCTCATCTTAAAGATTTAAATATTATTTGTCTCTTTTTCAATGATGTGCAGTGCTAGTCACTTAGTAGATGCTCAAGAAAATGATGAATGCTGATGATTCCCCAGTTTTTCTTTTCTGCCCACACCTCCCATATAAACTGTAAAATCATATTCAGTGCCTGTTTTAAGTTCCTGATGTAGGTAAACTCTCTCAGACAGGGTGTTTCCCTCTGCTCTCACTACACCACACCAACAGTCAACAAAGAGAAAGACATCTGTGACCAAATGTGGGAGTTTCTCCCCACTACCAAGCAGCAAATGCCAACTGGGTATCTTCCAATAAAATTTGACAGTTTCTACTTGGAGGTAGTGTCAGATTCCACAGGATAAGGTCTCAGTCTTACAAGACTCCTTCTCCCCCACCATTTATAAGTCTGTGCTTCTTGGATTTCTGACTAACTGGCTCCAAATTAGGTTTCCCACAGCCTCCCTCTTTGGGTTTGATTAATTTGCTTCAGTAGCTCACAGAACTCAGGGAAATACTTACTTACATTTGCCAGTTATTATAAAGGATATTGCAAGGATACAGATGAAGAGATATGTAAAGCAAGGTATGGGGCAAAGTGAGTGGCGCTCCCAGGAAGGACATGAACCTCCACACGTTCAGCTATCCAAACCTAAAACCCTTTTGGGTTTTTGTGGGAGCTTCCTGACATTGGCATCCCGTCTAAGCTACGGGTATGAGATGAGACCCTTTCTGGCAAGTGTCTTAAGATTCACAATCAGAAAGTGAAGACTAGAGGCAGATGAAAGGAGGACAGGAGAAGGTCAGAGGGAGAGATTCTGTTTCCTGAGGCTTGCTCATAAGGCCTAAACTGCCCTAACATTATAGTGGAAGGCTGTAACAAGTACTATGGGAATTATGAATTAGGAACCCTGGACAAAAACCAATATTTATATCATAATACCCCAGTCCCCATCTTAAATTGTATTAGAAATCACAAATATATAGCATGTTAAGTGTAGAATTCTTCATCTCCTGTAACCTCTTTGTTGTTCACAAAATCTGTGAACTGCCGCCTCCTCCCGGTTTGTCTATATTTCTGTAATTGCAGCTGCCTCTTTCTAGTTGTTTGGGATACAAACTGGAGTCATCCTTTATTTTGTTCTATTTTTCATACTCTGCATCTGGTTTATTAGCAAATACCATCCCTCTTACTTTCAAGTAGAACTTAAAAGAGGATAGGTTCTAGATCTTTTTCTAGATGCACACTGGACCAGTGTTCATTGGCCAACCACTGGTGTTTTTCACCTGCCTATTACTCTCATTTCTAGACTGGTCTCCTGCTTGTACCTTTGCTCTGTTATAGTGTGTTCTCAGCATAGCACCTGCAGTGGGCCCTTTAAAGTATTAGGTTAGGTCATGTCACACCTCTGCTTAAAACTTTTTCCAGAGTCCTTACCCTCAGCCTGAACGACTGTGTGATCTGGCCCTCTACTGTCTTTGACATATTCTACATCCCCTCTTGTTGGCTCAACTCTAGCCTCCACACTGATCGTTTTGCTGTTCCACAAATGTATGGAGGATATGTCCACTTAAGGGTTTTTTTCTTTCTCTTTTGAACTTTCTCCTCTGTGAATATTTTTAACGTGCCACTCTTTCAATTTGCTTAAGTCTCTGGGCAAATGTTACATCCTTAGAAAAATTTTCCTGGACCACCACATCTAAAACAGCACCCTCTGTCTTTATCTCCTTGACCCTATTTTGCTTCCTAGCCTTTATCATCATTTTACTATTTGTTTTGTCATTTGTACAGTAGACCTTCCTTATCAGTGGTTTCACTTTCCGTATTCTCAGTTGCCCATAGTTAACTGCAGTTCAGATAGTAAGATATTTAGAGAGACAGTGTACAGCCACATTCACTTAACTTTTATTGTAGAATATTGTTATAATTGTCCTATTTTATTATTGTTAATATTTTTACTATGTCTGATTTATGAGTTAAACTTTATCATAGGTATGTATGTATTGGAAAAAATTGCATGCATAGAGTTCAGTATTATCTGTGGCTTTAGACATCCACTGAGGATCTTGGAATGCATCCCCCACAGATAGGGGGACTACTATACCTCCTGAGTAGATTATGAGCCCTTTGATTAATACAAAGTGTTTCATTGATTTCTGTTAATCTTTTAACTTATTACTTGCTTTCAAAGCATTTTAGCCTGTGCAATTCTGCCTTTTTGGACATAGTGAGATTTTCTTTGTGGCATAATAAATGATGGATTAAAAAATGAAATATTGGAGCCAGGCATGGTGGGTTATACCTATAATCCCTGGTTTGGGAGGCCATGGCAGGAGGCTCAGTTGAGGCCAGAAGTTCAAGATCAGCCTAGACAGCAAAGTTAGACCTTGACTCTACAAAAAATTTTAAAAAATTTAATTAGCTGGGCATGCTGGCATGCGCCTATTGTTGTAGCTACTTTGGGAGGCTGAGGTGGAAGGATGGCTTGAATCCAGGAGTTTGAGTCTGTACTTCAACTTGGGCGACAGAGTGAGGCTGTCTTAAAAAAAATTGGGAAACAGCTGTATCATTAGTTATGTTATTCAACACTTATTTATCTCTTTGATTCAAAAATATTGAAGAGGATTTGTTCAAAATTTGTTAACATTGTGAGTGTCAATTTTTTCTTATTCCTTAGCCTTTATTTTATATATTTCATTATAACTAACTTGAGTTGTATATTTATTGTAAACTACATATATTTTTATATAAAATGGTTTCATTTTTTTTTTTGCTATTTTTGTTGTTATATACTCTGTTCTCTAAGTTAGTATTTTCCTGTTATACTTTTTTCTAAAGTATATTTTTCAAGTCTGCATTTCTGCTTTAGCTTTAAAATACAGGAACTTTAATTTTATCAATCTTAAATCTGTATTCCTAAAGAAATAATTTTCAAGATATTAAAATATTGCATATACAAATAGCAAATGTGTTGAAAATATATTTAATTCATTAATGAGAAAACTGGCTCATGAGGATGGTAAAAGTGGCTCAAAAAACATTTGAATAATTTGGTGTTTATGGCCACTGAAGAAAGAATGTTGGAGCGAGGTGGCTAGACTAACATCTAGTCGTTAGATAAAACTGTGAATTATCTCCAGGTCAGTTAAACAACTTTTGGGGTTTTTGGAAAAAAATCTTTTGCATCCCTACCAGACAAAAGTCTACAAGTTATTGTGTTAACATGTCTAGACCCTAAGGTGTAATAAATAAATAAGTGAACAAAAGTACACTTAAATAATCCTTGGTTAGACCTGTTTGATAGTGCTTCACTATGACATTAATAGGAAATTGAGTCTCTTTTTTTTTTCAAGATGTGGGGTACAAGTCAGAATTAAGTGCATAAGTGGTCTACATGCAGGTGAAGTTTGGACCTCCCACTGGTCCTTAGCTCACCTGGTTTAGGATAAGGTACTCTTATTGAGGGTATGTGTCCCCTCCTCCCCTGGCAATGTCCCACTACTACCAATCCCTTTCTTGTAGTATTATGATAAATGTTCAGGATCCACTTATGAGTGAGAACATGTGGTATTGAGTTCTTTTTTTCTGTGATAGATCACTGTGTATGATAGACTCTAAATCCATCCAAGTTGTAGCGGTCTATAATTTTGTCCTTCTTTATGACTGCATAATATTCTGTCCTGTATATGAGCCACATTTTAAAAATCCAATCTATTTTCCATGGACTGCATGGCTGGTTTCATGGTTTTTGTTATTGTGAATAGTACTGCAATAAACATGTGTGCACAGGTATCTTTTTTTGTAGAATGATTTGAGTTCCTCTGGGTATATTCCCAGAATGAGGATTGCTGGATCATATGGAAGGTCAATTTCTAGATCTTTGAGAAATCACCACACTGTTTTTCACAAGGGTTATACTAGTTTACACTCCCCCCAATAGTGTGGAAGTGTTCTCTTTCTCCTGCCTCCTTACCGGCATCTGTTGTATTTTGAATTATTAATGATGGTCATCATAACTGTTAGGTGGTATCTCAGGGTGGTTTGATTTGCATTTCTTTGATGATTAGTAAGGCTGAGCATTTTTCTTCATTTATTTTATTTTTGTTTTGTTCGCATTTTTCCATGTATCTGTTGGCTGTTTGTATGTTTTCTTTTGAGAAGTGTTTATTCATGTCTTCTACCCACTTTTTAATAAGGCTGTTTTTTGTTTTTGTTTTTTTCCCTTTTGGCTCCTTTGAGTTCCTTGTAGATCCTGGATGTTAGGCCTTTGTCAGATATACAATTGGCATATATTCTTTCCCATTCTGTGATCTGTGTCCCTGCTTTTTCGATGATTTCTTTTGCTTTGCAAAGACTTTTCAGTTTGATGAGGTTCCACTTGTCTACCTTATCTCTTATGGTATAAGCTTTTGGGGTTATGATCAGGAATTGGTTGCCTATTCCAGTGTCTATGAGAGTGTCTCCTGTGTTTTCTAAGATTCTTAGAGTTTGAGGTTTTATGTTTAGGTCTTTGATACATTCAGAGTTGATTTTTGTGTATGGTGATAGGTAGGGATCCTGTTTAATTCTTCTGCATGTGATCAGCCAGTTGTCCCAGCACCATTTACTGAACAGGGTCTCCTCTTCCCAGTGGTTGTTGGTGGAGTATTTGTTGAAGATGAGTTGTTGAGAAATTGAGATTTTGCTTCTAGAACCTCCAACTTGTTCCATTGGTCTATATGCCTGTCCTTGTACCAATACCAGACTGCTTTGATTTGTAGTCTTATAATAACATTTAAAGTCTGGAAGTGTGATATCTCCTGCTCTTTTTCTTTTGCTAAGGATTGTTTTGCTATTCATGATCATTTATGTTTCCATATGAATTTCTGTATTGCTGTTTCCAGGTCTGAGAAAAATGATGTTGGTAATTTAATGGGTATTGGGTTGAATCTGTAGATTGTCTTGAATAGGATGGCTATCTTAACAGTATTGATTCTTCCAGTCCATGAGCATGAAATGTTATTCCATTTGTGTCTTCTTTGATTTCTTTGAGCAATGTTTTATAGCTTTTGTTGTAAAATTCTTTCACTTCTCTAGTTAGGAAGATGCTGATACCAATCTCTATTGCCTCCAGGCAACTAAGAAAGACAGCACCCTTCCCAAATCATGTTATGAAGCTAACATCACACTATACCCAAATCGGGTAAAGATCCAACAAAAAAAAGAGAACTACAGGCCAGTATCCCTGGTGAACATAGATGCAAAAATTCTCAACAAGATTCTAGGAAGTAGGATCCAACAACACATCTCAAAAATTATCCAAGCATCTGCAAGACCATAAATATAATTCAGTATATCAACTGATGTAAAAATAAGAACTACATGATTATATCATTAGATGCAGAAAAAGCTTTTGACAAAATCTAACATCCCTTCTTGATAAAAATCCATGAACACCTAGGCAAAGAGGGAACATAGCTCACAATAGTAAGAGTCCATCTATGATAAACCCACAGCCAACATACTGCTAAATTGACAGAAATTGGAAGCATTTCCCCTGGAAACTGAAACAAAGCAAGGCTGCCCATTTCTTACCCCTCCTGTTCAATAGTGTTGGAAGTCCTAGCTGGAGCAATCAGACAAGAGAAGGAAATCGGGGTATCCAAATAGGAAAAGAGGAAGATAGTCTCTCCCTCTTTGCAGACAATATGATTCTATACCTTGAAAATGTAAGAGAATCTGTCAAAAACCTTCTTGCACTGATAAAGGACTTTGGCAAAGTTTCAGGGTACAAGATTAATGTGCAAGAGACAGTCGCATTTTTATATATCTACAACAAACAGGAAGAGACCCAAATAAAAAGCACAATCCCATTCACAGTAGCCACAAAAGAAAAAGGAAACGGAGTCATTTTCTTTCAGGAGTTTCAGGAGTTATATGAGATTTCCTGACACATGCGTTAGAAATTTCAGCTCTTAGTAACATAAACATATGTATAACAGTTTCAGAATGACATTACTACCATAGTCACAAATATTAGATACCCATTTTAAGTGTACATTTTAAGTGTTGACCAATGTCGTTACTCAGTATAGTCACAATCAAAACACAAGATTTGCCTATCACCTGGAAAACATCCCTTGTGCCTGTTCTCAGATAATCTGTTGGCCCCACCCTTGCCTAAGGCAACCATTGGTCCTGTTTTCTGTCACTATCAATTTTGTTTTCCCTAGTGTTTTATGTAATGTAATCTTACAGTATGAACTTATTTGTGTCTGCTTTCTTGCAGCAATAATTTGAAGATATAGTCATACTGTTGCATGTATTAGTTCATTCTTTTTAATTGCTGAGAAGTTTTGCAGTCTTGATATACAACAATTTTATCATTTGTGGATATCGTGACAGTACTTTTTCAGTGTATTACCTAGTAAGTTTCTCTATTCATTAGGTCTTGTTATCTCTCAGCAATGTTTTATAGTTTCCAGTGTAGAGCTTTTGAACACCTTTAAAATTTGCTCCTAAGGAATTCATGTTTTTTGATACTATTATTCGGAATGGAATAAAATAATATTTTTCAATATTTTACTGTTTTTATATAGAAATACTACTGATTTGCAGATGTTGACATTGTATCCAATGACTTGCTAATTTAGTAGGACTTTCCTGTGTAAAGTTTAGAAATTAAAATGTCTGACTAAAGGCAATACTTTTCTCTCCCTCATCTTTTTGTACTGGCAGAACTTTCAGAATAATGCTGAATAGAAGTAGTAAGACTAGATATCTTTGCCTTATCCCTAATATTAATTAGAAAGTAAGTGTTCTATATTTGGCTAATAAGTATGATGTTAGGAGTAGGTTATTTTAGATGTCATTTATGAATAGTGTGCTAAGAGTTATTATTATTGCTGCTCTTGTTAATGGTTTCGAATTTTATCAGATGCTAATTCTATGTCTATTGAGATGATCATATGGTTTTCCTCTATTCTGAAAATATGGTACATTACATTAATTTTCATGTATTAAGCTAGTATTGTATTCCTGAGATAAACTCCACTCGGTTATGATATATTACCTCTTCATATGTTGCTGTATTAGATCTGTTTACATTTTGCTAATGCTTTTTGATTCACTGTGTACAAGGGATAATAATGGTCTTATAATGACTGTCAGGTTTTCAAAATGGTTATGCTGGCCTTATAAAATGAATTGTGAAGCATACCTTCTTTCTTTTTTGTAAAAAAATTTGTGTAAGACTAGTATTATTTCTTTCTTGTATGTTTGAAAGAGTTCAAACATTTGAGGATTTTTGTAAGTGTCTTTCTGTTACTGACTTTTAGTTTAGCTACTTTGTGATCCGAGAACATACTTTGCATGGTTTTTCTTTTTAAAAAATCATATGTTTTTTATGCCTCAGAATGTGGCCGGTATTAGTGAATGTTCCATATAAGTTTATGATAAAATGCCGATCCTGCTGTTGCTAGATGAATTATTTTCGCTCTTGGTTGAGTATCTGGGACTTTTATGTGATGACTATCTTGCCAAGCAAATGAATATATTTACATGAAAAACAAAGTAAATAGCTTTCACTGACTTCTGCTACATAGTACTCATGTTCAAAACAAAATACGGAGGTCTCCAGACTAATTGTTGCTGGCAGGTAACATAATACATAAGAGAACATAATACAGAGAACATAATACAGTCAACTATTATGCTTCTCTGGACATCTTTTTCAACAACAGTTACTTTCAGCCTTAGCAAAGGATCCATTGTCAACTGTGTACCAAAGATACTTACTCTTCTTTTCTTCTCTATCCCTGATACACCATATAAGTGATGGTCCCTAGTCTCAAGCAACTGTAAAGATGCTTTCTTCACAGAAATTATTATAAATGATTTTTGCTGCACATTTACAGGATGTTACTATACTGGCAGTGTTTTAATTTGGCTATAGATGACTAGTAGTTATCTTTAAAGATATTCATAGTGATAAATTTAACATTATTGTGAAGAATGGGTGGAATAATTGTAATAAATTTAGCCCATGTTTTGCTTTTGTGCCTCAAAAATACCGCATGACTTTCTCCACTGAAACAAAGACTTGTAAAATCAGAAGACTTAGTCTTTTTCTTTCCTTCTTCTTCTTTTTTTTTTTTTCTGTTTACCACTAATCGCCACTTGTCTGACCTTGTAATTCTTTATTTTTTCCAGTTTTCTTCCTTTATTTCCCTCTGTCTCTTCCTAACTTCAGCTTTGTAAAAGCTTGTGGGTCTTTGGGAGGGACTTTTACATTGCTTGGTGTTCCTTTTGTGGAAGTAGCCACTGAGTTAAGTTTTTTATTGTTCGTTTTTAATATTATGATGGCTTTCTATTACTTCAAACTGACCCTAGGCATAGATTCCTGTAGGAATATGCTGGCTACCTGCCCAGCTAATGTTTCCATTTACCTGTTTTTGAGGGTAAGCATAATTAATGATTCACACTTCTTTTTGTGTTGCAGCCTGAAAGAATAGACCCAAGTGCATCACGACAAGGATATGATGTCCGCTCTGATGTCTGGAGTTTGGGGATCACATTGGTATGTTTATGTTGAATCAACCTTGTCATAGTTGTGTAATGATAAGATATTTAGAAATTAAAGAAAATTTATTCAGACTTCCACCCCACATAGGAATGACTTCTCTGAGTATTTGATTTTGTCCACTTTTTTTTTTTCCTGTCATGACTATAATCCTGGGGTCTGAAATTTCTAATTATTGAAAAAAAAAAAGCCTATATTTACTTTAAAAATCAAGTCAAGAGTTGATTAATTCTTTCAATGTTTTGTGATGTATCTAGGACCCTTTAATGTTGTAGCCAGATGTGTTGGCCACAGATAATAGGAGTCAGCAACTGCACTAAGAATGGAAACAGGGAGGGCAGCTCACCTGCACTCAATTCAGTGATGAAGGCACATAGGCTCCTCCTATCTCAAGCGAGGTGTACTATGTCCAGTAATACTGTATATAGTGTGTGTATTAAGTATACATATTTTTATATACGGTTAATAGTTTCTACTTGGAGTTTTTTATTCACTAAATGGAAAAGTCACAAGTGAATGAACTGAAAGTAATTAGTTGTTGAGGGACAAGAACTATCTATATTGTAATTCTAAATGAAAGTTCTAACTGGGCTCCGTGGCTCAGCCTGTAATCCCGTGCCTTTGGGAGGCTAAGGTGAGTGGATTGCCTGAGCCCGCGGGTTAGAGACTCGCCTGGGCAGCAAGACCTCATCTCTACAATAAATCAAAAAATCAGTGGGCGTGGTAACGCACGCCTGTAGTTCTGGCTACTTGGAAGGCTGAGGCGGAAGGATTGCAGGAGCCCAGCAGGTTGAGGCTGTGGTGGCCGAGAGCGGCCACTGCACTCCAGTCTGGGTGACAGAGTGAGACTCCAACTCAAAATAAAATAAAATAAAATAAATGAAAGTTCTATCTTAGAACAATACTGAGAAAGAGCAATAAGAAAGCTACTTAATTGGCAACAAGCAAGCAAATTAAGTAGACTCTTCTTTAGTAGACTATGGGCTGTATTGAAACTTTGGTTTCATTTTAAAAGTATCTATCTTAGTTCGGGCTGCTCTAACAAAATACTATGAAAGGATCTTTTGAATGTATTAAGAACAGAAATTAATGTCTCACAGTTTTGGAAGCTGGAAAATCCAGGGTCAAGGCACTGACACATTTGGTGGCTGGTGAGGGCCTGCTTACTGGTTCATAAATAGCTATATTCTTGTTGTATTCTCACGTGGCAGAAGGGGCCAAGGAATCATCTGGGTTCTTTCTTGTAAGAGTGCAAATTCCATTCATAAGGTCTACACCTTCACAATCTAATAACTTTCCAGAGATTCACCTCTAAATGCCATCACATTGAGGATTAGATTACATTGAGGATTAGATTTTAAAATGAATTTTGAGGAGACACAAACATTCAATCTGTAGCAGTGTTTTTATTTGCTTGTTTCCTTTTTACCAAATTTTGCTTTGAAGTTTTAGGTTTATTTTCTTGTGATCACTATTCTACCAGGGTTTGCTAGGTTTTTCTGATTTGGGGTAGCTTCTATAGCTTTCTCCAGATTGAAGGTGAATTTTCTATCCCTAGATGAGTCTGTCCTTTTAGGTAGGCAGTCCAAACCTGTTCCTTTCAGTTTTCTCCCATTTTCAGTTTGTGCTACCTAAATCCCCACAGAGGTACAGAGCAGTGAGTTTTCTTTGTAGCTTATTAAGTAATCTCCACTTGTTTATTGGCATTATATGGTTCTGGGACCCTCTCCCTGTGATAAGAAGCACATACCCTTTTTAGTTATTCTTAATAAGTCACATTACTAAGCCTAAAGGATTCTTTGTACAGAGTTAAAGGCTAATAGCTCACCTCTGCAGAGAATGTGTTTTATTTGCCCTTGTGACCAAATATGGGAAATACCTCCTGGAGTATTTTCTGTTTATGAAGCCCACCAGCTAAAGAAGTAGGAATTTTTTCTTCTTTAGACAAGTGAGAACATGAATCTTGGGTATCTTTTAAGTCTGGTGACTGGCCCTAAGGTTGCGGCAAGACCTGTTGCTTCTTGCTAATGTCTTGTTTGCATATAAGTATAGTTATGATTTTAAAAATACCTATCTATGACCAAATCAATTATGTTTAAAAAGCAAGTACATACTTTCTTACAAAAAGAAAGTTTTGTTTTGTAAAAAGTTTTAACAGAAACATTTTTAGGAAGTTTCTTTAAGTACATTTTGCTAAACCTTACTGTTTTAAAAGCAAGGTATTCAGTATTTACAATGGCTTCATAATTTATTTTTCATAGGGAAAATCTTATAAAAATTATAAAATTAGTTTCTAAGATCCTGAATCCTTCACTTTATGGTATTCAGCTTTTTCCTTCTCTTATTAAAACCTGTCCTCAAGGAAAAATCTAATGAAGTTATTCCTAATGCTGTGAATAACCAATAAGGTTTACATCATCCAAAGCATGTGTAATTTTAACAAAAATAAATCTAAGCCAAAGGAATGCATTTCTGGCTGTGTGTGGATGTGTGTGTGTGCATGTGCATGCCTCTGCTTGCTTTTGTACACATACATGTGTGTAATTGGAGACAACAGTGAACTGATGCTGGAGGGAGGCATCTTGTGGAAACTAAATCAGTCTTCTAAGGTAGTGCTCTCTCTCTTCCTTTGTGCTGTCTTCCTCTATAATAAGTTTGGAGCCTCATCCTCATATATGAATTACCTGTCAATGCACATAAAATGGGATTCATTATGCCACAGTGCAAATTCAGGTGTGTTTTTTGGAAAAAGCTTAATTTGTAGTTTTTCATCATTTTTAAAACAGAATGAGAGAAAGATGAGACTGATTCACTAATTATTAAGGAATGTTTTTAACATTTAATGGGGTTCAGACATATGTACATAAGACTCTTCAGAGCTCTTAGAATGTGTTTTAGAGATACTGTCCCCAGCCTTTTATAGGGTCTCAGAGTACAGGGTTTGACCTTGATTTGATTTCTTCAGTAATAGAAAAAACTGGTTGTGATTGAAATTGTAGTAACTACAGAATAGCTATAGAGTAGGATTTGCACATTATTTCCTTTAAGCTCTGATTGTGCTTTAGTTAGCTATATGTTCTTTTATCTTAAAAAGGATTTGACCACTGTTCTGGACAATCCAGTCAGATGACAGCTTATACGTAGTTTGTACTAAGAAAGTTCTAAAACCACCCTTCCAGAGTTTCTTATAAAAAGGAGTCAGCCAGGCTGGAGTGCAGTAGCATGATACTGGAAGAAAAAAAAAAAAAGGAATCAGAACGAGATGCTACTCAAGAGCATGCATTGTGGGGACATGATCTAGACTTTAAGTCTGGTGTTCCCCTTTAGTCCAAGTCCTTGAATTTGGTTGATACAGAATTCTTTATAACTTGCTTTTTAAATATAACCTCCACTTAGTCTTCATGTTTCTGAAGATTTCACCCCAGCCTGACCTAGGTTCCATTTAAGACTTTTTACAAACGTTTTGCTTGGAGTTTAGGTTTTTATCATGACTATACCAGTGAAGGGTAGTAAATAATGTCTAGTATATTTTGCTTTTCCTCTTTGTTCTCTTTAGTACGAGTTGGCCACAGGCCGATTTCCTTATCCAAAGTGGAATAGTGTATTTGATCAACTAACACAAGTGGTGAAAGGAGATCCTCCACAGCTGAGTAATTCTGAGGAAAGGGAATTCTCCCCAAGTTTCATCAACTTTGTCAACTTGTGGTGAGTACTTGATTTATGAATGCTCAAACATGCATAGTGAGAATAGTGAGGTGTACTTGATCTTAGCAATATCGGTACTTTATGCAGAGGAAGGGGACCCTTTGTCACATCGCCCTACCTTCCAAGCTGTGACTCTGGATCACTGTAGCTATATGGATGGTTCCAGCTAGCTTGAAGAGTCATCACCCTCTATTCTACTACTAAGGTGTTGATAGGAAAACAGCTGTAGGTGTTAGAGAACCTGCTGTCTCCAGACTTCTAGTACCTGGTGTATGAAATACTGGGTTTTAAACCGTTAGGTGAGACTACTCTTATTCTGATGGGGTTCTCACAGTGAAATTAACTAGAATTACCTGGAAGCATTTACTAAGTCAAGATCTTGCCAGATCAGACATTCAGGAGTTGGATCTCTACTCTGACATGACAGAACACAAGTGGGTGTATGTAGTAGGGTCACACCCAAAGTTCAATTGGTAGAACTATGTATATTGGCTCACTGAAACCTTATTCCAGAGAAGGTGTGAACCCCACATCTGTTGATATTTGTTCATCTTTTTAATAGTTTTTATGGGGTGTGTGTCTATGTGTGCAGCACCTAGGAATAAATATATGCATATATGGCAGTAATATAGTCATGCTTTGTACTGTTTCAGTCTCTATTTTAAATAAACCTCTTTTGTTATCACTTGAAAATTTTTGATCACTATTCTATTTATCCAGCATGATTTAATCTAAGATATTATTTATGAACAAAAAGCCAGAACATTTCTTATATCTTCTTTTCAATCTTGAAAATCCCTTTTTGTTTCTCATAATTTTTTCCTGCCAAGAATGCTGTTTCTTTTTCTAGGTCATATGACATATTTCAGGATCTAACATTGTCCTTCTCTTTTTGAATAATCAGGAAATATTTGTTTGACTCTAGTTTTCAAGTCTCTTTCATCTTCTCTAACCAAATTATATATACATTTGCATTGGTTTTTCAGAGGGGAGAGGAGAACTCAAGGCTTTCTTTTTTATTTTTATTTATTTTTATTTTTTATTTTGAAGATGTGGAATACAGTTCAGAGTTAGGTATACAAATGTACATTATGCAGGTATGCTTGTTGATGATGTGTGCTCCCCCATGGCAGTTTCCTACTACTGCTAATCCCGCACCTCCTCCCCCCAACCTCAAGGTTTTCTAGGCAGAAAAAGGCCATAAGGGTAACTCACACTGACTGCTTCCTCCTTCTTAAAAACAATCAATTTCTTACTAATTTGCACACAATAGATACAGTTTATATAATTGCATAAATATAATTATCTTATATATTCCACTTTAATGAAATATTTGCTGAAAAATCTAAATCATAGAGCATAATATTTAAAATAATCACATGTGAACCTTTCATCAGTGTTGCTTTCTTCTTTTTAAATTCTTTGATCTCTTTATTGGTTTTGTTTTATATGTGGGTAGTACTTGTATATGTATTTTTTTTCTGTTTTTCTTGGTGCCATAATAGATAATGATGGTAGACATCAATGTCCCATTGTTTTCCCTAGGTGAGTTCATAGTTCCATGGTCTATAGTTGAAGAATATTTGATTTGATGATTTGCTTGTACTAGCCCTTCATGTTTGTCCATTCTTTCTGCCACTTTGTATTTGTCCATTCTATCTTGGATGCTGTCTATCATCTCTAACCTGAATCATTTAGATTTCTAATTGATCTTTATAATCCAGTATTACCTTGTTCCAATTTATTCTTCTTTTTATTAAAGTTGTCTTTTTTATCATGTTACTTCTCTGCCTAGAGCATATTTTCTTATTAGGGTGTTATTGTCCCCAGTGAGGTGAAAATAAATTTTGTAAAAACAAAAAAGTTTGGATTGTACAGTAGTTTATAGCCTTTCAAAGGGCTACAGAATAGAAGCAGATATGCAGTATATTTATAGCATTTACATTTCATGATGAGAATGGTAAATAATGAAAAATGGATTGAGAAACACTGCCACTTGGTCTTAAAATAGTCTAAATTAACATGGCTTTCAAAACCAATTATAATCTGAACTCGGTTTATTGCTCTAGCTACTTTTCTTACTATTCCCCTCCCTTTGAATTGTTTCTGCCAAACTGCATTTCTTCAATTATGTAAATTAAAAGCACATGTAGGATAACATGGGAGAATATTTTCATTACCTTTGGATAAAGATTTCTTAAACAGCACAAAGAAAGCAACCAAGCAGAAGAGAAAGATTGATAAAATTGGATTTCATTAAAATTAAGAACTTTCATTGATTAAAAGGCAGCACTGAATGAAATGCCAAGCTACCCAGTGAGAGAAGATATTTCTCATACCTATAAAAAAAGACAAAGGACTTTTACACAGGATTTGTAAAGAATACTTAGAAATATAGAGCACTTACAGATATGAAGAATTACAATAAAAAATAGCAAAATACTTGAAAGGCACTTAAAAAGATAATATTCAAGAGATCAGTACACACATTAAATGGAGCTAATTTAGCATTATTAGCAATCAGGAAAATGTAAATCAAAAGTACAGTAAAATGCCACTGTAATCACCAGAATGACTGCACTTTAAAAGACTGACAGTCCTAAGTGTTGGTGAGGATCTGAAGCAACTGGAAGTCTCATACATAACTTGTAGTAGTATAAACTAGTACAGTCCCTTTGGATAACTCCAGTATCCAATACAGCTGATCTAATATAGCTAAGGTATAAACTGTGCTCCAGTAATTCAAGTTCTAGTCACATAACCCAACAAAAGTATAGGCATACATGCACTAAAATACATACATAAAAATGTTCAGAAGAGCATGTTTTTAATAACTGATAAAAAAAATCTATAAACAGCAAAACAGATAATAAATTGTAGCATTATTTAAACACAATGGTATATAGCATCAAGGAAGATTGAACCATTGCTACATCAGCATCAACAAATCACAAATGATGTTGAGTGAAATAAGTAAGATGTAAAACAATATATATGGTACTGTTTATATGAAAGTTAAAAGCAGTGAACTGTACGTCATATCTTTAAATTTTAAAAAATTGCAAAAAAAGAAAAAAGTTAAAAGCAGATAGAATTAATATAAAGTAATTGAAGTCAAAATATTGTTACTTTTATTTTAGTTCTGTACTTGTGAGTTGCGTTCTTTTCTATACATCAACTTCAATTTAAAGTTTTCTGGACAGGCGAGACATCATCTCTACAATAAATCAAAAAATTAGCCGGGCGTGGTAGTGCGTGCCTGTAATTCCGGCTACTCGGAAGGCTGAGGTGAAAGGATCGCTGGAGCCCAGCAGGTCGAGGTTGCGGTGGCCGGGAGCGGCCACTGCACTCCAGTTTGGGCAACAGAGTGAGACTCCAACTCAAAAAAAAAAAAAAAAAGTTTTTTAAGAAAAAAAAAAAAAAAGGATAAGACTTTACTCAGCCCATGCTTTATTCCTCCCCATTTATTCTTCCCCATTTTAACTTCCAATGAGATTTTACCAATGAGATTTTTTTTTTAAGGGAAAATGTCTTTGTCTCAGAAAAGAACACAAACTATTGAAAAATTTTTGTGAAACTGTGTGAATGAGACTGATTTCATGTATGGATTGACCTAATTCAGAATTTGTCATGAACACAGAGGAAAAAACTATCACCAGGAGGATATAAGACCTGCAAACAATCCCAGTTTGGGGCAGCAGCCTTGGAAGAAAAGGCAACTTGTGGGACAATTAGGCAGTAAATCTCCACCCTAAAAATGACTTGAGAAAATACTGGGACTCGCATGCAGCTGGGATTCTGCAGTAGATTTAATCCTGCCTACACTTGGCAGGAAGGACCTATAAAGAAAAACTTAAGCTTTGTTGAAATAATTTCTTTTTTTTTTTTTTTTTTTTTTTGAGTTGGAGTCTCACTCTGTCGCCCAGACTGGAGTGCAGTGGCTGCTTCCGGCCACCGCAGACTCGACCTGCTAGGCTCCAGCGATCCTTCCGCCTCAGCCTTCCAAGTAGCTGGAATTATAGGCATGCGCTACCACGCCCAGCTGATTTTTTGATTTATTGTAGAGATGAGGTCTCGCTGCCCAGGCGGGTCTCGAACCCGCAGGCTCAGGCAGTCCACTCACCTCAGCTTCCCAAAGGCACGGGATTACAGGCTGAGCCACCGATCCCGGCTGAAATAATTTCTAATGGGGACACCTGTGTTGACTAGAGAGTGGGAACACAGTGCAAGTTATTATAAACCCCATTGCAAGGTGATGATGCTGTAGTGATGGCTCTTCACTTATTTCTCAGAGTTACCTGCATCTATAATCAAGATCAACTTGTGATATATGATAAACCCTAATCTTTTTTAGGGATGAAGAAATAAAGAAAAATCACTAAAAAATGAAAACAGTCAGTGGTCCAGAGAATTGTGCCAGTCTGAGAAATTTGAACAAACATTCCATTGTAAAATTGCCACTAAAAAAGTCAGAAAGAAAAGTTGTATAAAAGGAATAATTTGAATCCAGGAAACATTATCTTTAAATAGTAAACATGATTTCTGAATTGAGTGGGGAGAAATGGTGGTACAAAGCAGATTGACCATTGCCAGGTAACCAAATTTGTAAAGTAGGCCACACCCTTTAGTTAATCTTTCAGAATAAAGGGATAAAAAGATTAACCCAAGGTAAATGATAAAAGTCATAAAAGAAAAATCCAAGAGATTCTATTTAACGGATAATGGACAAAGAAGAAATCAAAATAAAAATTTCCTTTACTTAAAGAAAAACATGAGTTTTGAGAATAAAATATTAGACCGACTTAATTAAAAGGATGAGAGGAAGCTACATTTAGATGTAATGTGAGAAAAGATAAAAAAAAAAAACAACTTGACAAGCTTTCAGTGAAAACACATGCACACAAATGTACACACACCAATGGAGAAAAACACAGAGAACAATACCAGAGCACAGTCAGAGCTGTGGAGAAACAGCTCTAGAAGGCTGAATGTGGCCACTTCAGTTTATTTTGTTGGATTAGATACACTACTTGTACTGAAACTACTAAAATTCTGGTTAGGTGTTTTAAAGTATCTTTTAAAATGTAAAAGAGGTGGTACAAAACTGAGGAATTTATGGAGCTCTAAAACTGAGTAAAATCAGGAATTATGGGAGGGAAGGAAGAGTCAAAGCAAATTTTAAAAATGATAAACCTGCCTTAACATGGATTTACTGTCTGAATTTATAATAAATGTGTTGTACAAAATACCTAAAGCAAAGAATTTAGTTTTAAGTCCTTAGTTGGAAATACACCTCCATCATCCCCTAGATTGGTGGGCAGAAGCAAAAAACCTAAGACTAAATCTTTCCCAAAGACTCTAAGTGGATTATGAGTAGTTCATAACAAAATTTCAACATTCCCAAAAGGAATGAGAATCAGTGGAAACAATGGATAGCATGAATAGATCTGTAAAGACTTCAAATATTAGAATGATCAGAAACAGAAAAAAGATGATCAGAAGGTTAAAGAAAGAGAAATAGCTTGGGAACAGAGAATTATAAAAACCCAAATTCAACTTCTAGAAATAAAAAGCATAAATTTAAACACCCAATATATGGGTTAAACAGGTTAGATATAATTGGAGCGAGATTAATAAACTGGAAAATAGGTCTGAAGCTCTTCCAATAGAACTTTTTGAGATGATGGAAATGTTTTACAGTGTACTCTGTCCAGTGCAGTAGCCATTAGCACTTGAAGTGTGGCAGTGTGACTAAGGAAATACATTGTTTATTTAATTGGAATTTATTTGGCTAATGACTACCTTATTGGATAGTCTAACTAATGGAGCTTAATATGATTACTGATAACAAATTACTAATGTGCTTTTATCAGTAATTCAGAAACAGAAGACAGTCTGTAGTTTAAGATTTCTACCCAGAGAGCTTTGAGTTTATATATTGACTTAATTTTCTGCTCCAATATATGAAACAGAAAAACATGGCAGTTTTACAAAGAAAGCAATCATCTGTGTGGGTGAAAAATGTAACAGGAATACTTATAAAATGCTGTGTATGTCTGAAGCCATGGGCTTGCTGTATTCCAGGTTCAGAAGCAGGCAGTGACAGCGGGGACATTTCTTCCTGTAGGATCACAGTTCTGTAAGTGCTCTTTTTGGGCAGGGAACCAGACTCACTGTGTAGAAGTTCAGGATCTGGGGAATGAAATAAGTGTTCATGCCAGTCACTGCCTGGCCCCAACTTTAAGCAAACTGTGGTGATACAAAATGGCAAGAATATAGATACTGTTTTTGCAACCACAGGATTAGATCTGTAATAGTCCTAAAACCAACATGGGACTAGAACTTGAAAGATCTACTATAGGAACTTGTTCCATACTGGTGGTTCTGTAAAGTAGAGGTAACTGCCAGACCACTCTATATGATGTATCTGTAGCTCCAGGTTCAGGTCATAGTACTTAGTAAGCTCCCAAATATTTGTAGAACAGGTGAATGGATATGCATGAAGAGTAAGCACATCTTTCAAAGTGAGTACATATCAAAATTTCTAAATACATAAAGTTTAATGCTAAGAAAAGCATCCAACAAAATAGAACATGAATTTACTTTAAGTTGAGGTAAATTTATGAATAGTCTGAAATACACTATAAAAGAAACTAAGTATATTTAGAATGTTCAAGGAAACAAAAGTATAAATTCAGTTAAAACTGAGAAAGAAATAAAACAATACTGAAATGATTGGAAGTGAGAACTTTTTAATTGGAAGTCCTGGAAATGAAAGAAAACATAGCTATTGATATAAAAGACACAGCATATTTGATGTACTCTAGACTGGAAATGGTTGAAAACAAAACTGGGGAAATGGAAGAGGGAACTGAGAAATTTCCCCAGCATGACAGATTAAAATAGATGAAAAGCAGGCAAGAATCAGGGAGAATAGAATGCAGAGTGAGAGGTTCTAAGATGTATGTACTGGCAATACAGAAAGCATCTCTGAAAATGAAGAAACAATAATTAAGGAGATCATGGGGGAAACATTTGAAAATTGATCTAGGTTAGATTTTCAGATTAGAAGTAAAGTCTCTATACCATGTAAGATAAATAAAGGTAAATTTATATCTAAATGCATTGAAGCAAAATTACAGAACAAGGATAAACAAAAATCAGCAGGAAGAGAAAACAGAACACTTAACTAAGGATTGATAATTAGACAATTAATAAGCTTGTTACTAGCAGCGATAATTGCAGGAAAAAGGAATCGTAGTTTCAGATTGCTGAGGGAAAATAATTGTCAACCTCGTCTTAAAGTTTTATACTAAGGCACTAAAATAGCATTCACAATAAAGAGGAAATACATGACTGGACACAGTGGCTCAAGCCTGTAATCCTAGCACTTTGGGAAGCTGAGGTGAGTGAATTGCCTGAGCCCATGGGTTCATGAACAGTCTGGGCAACCTCATCTCTTACAATAAATAAAAAAAATTAGCCAGGTATGGTAATGCATACCTGTCGTTCTGGCTACTTGTAAGACTGAGGCAGAAGGATCTCCTGAGCCCAGTGGGTTGACGCTGGGGTGGCCGTGAGTGTGCCACTACACTCAACCTGGGTGATGGGAAAAAAGAGGAAATACATTTTTTAGGATTGCAGACTCCATGTACAGTGAGAAAACCACGTGTAACTTTTGACTCCCCCAGAACTTAACTATCAGTAGCCTACTGTTGGCCAGAAGCCTTACTTATAATGTAAACAGCTGATTAACACATATTTTGGATGGTATATGTTTTATATACCATATTCTTAAAGTAAACTCGAGAAAAAATGTTATTAAGGAAATTATAAGGAAGAGAAAATACATTTACTAGTTTTTAAGTGGAGGTGGATCATCATAAGGTTCTTCATCCTTCTTGTCTTCATATTGAGTAACTGAGGAGGAAGAGGAAGGGTTGGTCTTGCTGTCTCAGATGTGGCAGAAGCAGAAGGAAATTTGCATATAAGTGGATTTGTGTAGTTCAAACCTGTGCTGTTTAAGGGTGAGAAGCAGGCCGGGCTCAGTAGCTCAGCCTGTAATCCCGTGATTTGGAAGGCTGAGGTGAGTGGATTGCCTGAGCCCACGGGTTCAAGACCTGCCTGGGCAACTTGGCGAGACCTTATCTCTACAATAAATCAAAAAATTAGCCAGGCATGGTAGCGTGTGCCTATAGTTCCAGCTACTTGGAAGGATGAGGTGGAGGGATCTCCGGAGCCCAGCAGGTTGAGGCTGTGGTGGCCGGGAGCGTGCCACTGAACTCCAGTCTGGGCGACAGAGTGAGACTTCAACTCAAAAAAAAAAAGAAAAGAAAAGAAGAAGCATGTCATAGGTTGGATTCCTGGAAAGCAGGATTTGAGACAGAGACAAGTGTGCAGGAAGTTGATTAGGTAGTCATCTTGAAATTAACAACTAGCAATGGGAAGGAAGCAAGACTGGGTAGAAGGAGAAGTTGAGCTGCATTGCAGTCTCAGTGAAGGCTTCAGCTGACTCAATGGAATCTGAAGCTGAGATGGCCATTAGGGTTGACCTAGCTTGCAGTGAGGGTCTTGGATTTTTATTCCTTTTTGTGGATCAATCACTAGAGACAGGCCATCCTAGGAAGGCTAAAGTGACTCTCTTCAGCTACAGTAATCCCAGAGAGGCTCACAATAGAGAGTTGTCTGCTGGCAGCATATCCAACAGTGGAAGAAGTCCTTCATTTCATAGCACTCCTATGGAAGGTGTGGGATGTGGAAAAGAGCAATGAGTTTACAAAAGTGAGCTGTGTTGTCAAAACTAATTAACTTTTGATAGTACAAATGAATTTAATTGAGATTGGAGTGGAGTAGTGATTATGGTACGGACCAAGATAGATGAGGAAAATACAAACAAATGGAAAATACTTTTGGCAAGATGAAATTCAAGGGGAAAATATCAGCAGGGAAGAGGTTTTCATATACTGATGCACTCTTTAGTGAACTTGTTTTAAGTTTTTGGACCAAAGAGCACAGCACTGAGATATAGAGTACAAAAATTTTTTTAAACTTAAGGATAAGTTGATAAAAATTCATATATAATTTACCTCCCAGAATTACTGGATTGCTGGTTTCTCTTGAGTGGTCTCTGCATAAATATGTATAAACATATATTTATGCATTATATTTATAAAAACTTACATATGTACACATATAATTTTATACTTATAATGCATTCATATATTTAACTGTGTAGCGTTCTACCATGCAGCTATGTCATAGTTTAGTCAGTTTTCAACAGTTAACTTTTTCTAATTTTTCACTAGTGATTCTACTCTGAAAATATCTTAAGACTAAATCCTTAGATTATAGGTTGTCTTAATTTTGTGTATGTGCTTTTCTATGTTTAGTGGGCTGTCTGCTTTGTATGTTACTTTGGATCTGAAGAGGAGGGGAAAAAAACCTATTTGATTATTTATAATATACTTCATTTGTGAAAAGAAAAATACTTGGATAAATGTGTCTTCATTTTAATAATGTTATTTCTATAATGTTTTAGCCTTACAAAGGATGAATCCAAAAGGCCAAAGTATAAAGAACTTCTGGTGAGTAAGGGACTTTGGGAATTTTAGATACATCTCACCCAGAATTCTCTCAGCATGCTGGTCCACTAAGCAAACAATGGGCTTCTCTGTCATAGACAAACAACTTGACCTTATTAAGTGTTTTTTCCCCAATGTTTTTAAACAAAGATACTTAGAGAAAATTTATAGTTGTGATTTTCTTACTAATTTACTTGCTAAATTCTCATGGAAAATTTTGGTTTTAACATGTTGTAAAAATTACCCTGAAATAATTTCAACTTTCACTTTAAGGAGCTATTTTCCACTGTCTAGTCTGTATATATGTAATGCATACCTAAGAAAAACTTAGTGAAAGATTTGTGCTCATTCTGCCTTCATTAAAACTCACATGCAAAATTACATCATATGGCCAGTTCATGTTTCTTTGAAAGTTCTCATTCATCCTATAAAACTTGGATGTTTTAAGGTGTCTAATAGATGCAACATTGTTCTGGGCAGTGAAAAAAGTACTTTGGTCTAATAATATGGGAATATTTTTAGAAAAGACCCATTTGTTTGTCACATTTAGCTACAAGCTTTCCAAGGATATTAGGGGATATTAGGTCAAACTTATGGTTAAGCAGCAATGATTGTAAAAATACTCAGTCACCATACTAAGAGAAGCTGTGAAAGAAAAATATTATCAGAGATGGATTATAAAAATGTGGGTTAGTGAAGCAGATACTGGGCCATAGGCTCTGGAGAGTGCAGGACAGAAGCCCATAGGGCAAGTTTCTATTGGGCCTCTTTTGGAGTGTAGGTCAGAAGGATTGAAACTACATGTGGGGGAAATAGAAGATTGGGATTTATGTCTGTGCTCCAAGCACAGACATAAATCCAATAGCAACTGCTATTCATTTAGTTCTTCTTGACTCAGGTAGTGTGGAATGCCCCAGCTATATTTTGTGCTGAGGAACAACTTCACTCTCTTCCTCAACAACTACTACACATAGAAGTTTCCAGACCTCACTTCCAGGGTGGCACCTCCAAATCATAACACTGTGTATCGTTTCTAGCCACACACATACCCGTTAACATATCTGCATGAAATCAAGGCTGTATTTGCCTATCTGAACTAGTGGTACTACAGCATTTTACAGCCATGTGTGTTAGGTACCTGCAGTTCTATGCCATATAGAAACTGGAAAATGTTCAGTTTGGGCTTGTATACCAACTTTTGATGTCTTCCTTCTTGTATTCTGTTTTCAATTTTCTTGCAGAAACATCCCTTTATTTTGATGTATGAAGAACGTACCGTTGAGGTCGCATGCTATGTTTGTAAAATCCTGGATCAAATGCCAGCTACCCCCAGCTCTCCCATGTATGTTGATTGATACCGCTGCTACATCAGACTCTAGAAAAAAAGGGCTGAGAGAAAGCAAGACATAAAGAATTTTCATCCCGTATCACAGTGTTTTTATTGCTCGCCCAGACACCATGTGCAATAAGATTGGTGTTCATTTCCATCATGTCTGTATACTCCTGTCACCTAGAACGTGCATCCTTGTAATACCTGATTGATCACACAGTGTTAGTGCTGGTCAGAGAGACCTCATCCTGCTCTTTTGTGATGAACATATTCATGAAGTGTGGAAGTCAGTACGATCAAGTTGACTGTGATTAGATCACATCTTAAATTCATTTATAGACTCAAAACCTGGAGACGCAGCTACTGGAATGGTGTTTTGTCAGACTTCCAAATCCTGGAAGGACACAGTAATGGATGTACTATGTCTGAACATAGAGACTCGGGCTTGAGTGAGAAGAGCTTGCACAGCCAACGAGAGACACATTGCCTTCTGGAGCTGGGAGACAAAGGAGGAATTTACTTTCTTCACCAAGTGCAATAGATTTACTGATTTGATATTCTGTTGCTTTACAGTCACAGTCGATGTTTGGGGATCGATGTGCTCAGCCAAATTTCCTGTTTGAAATATCATGTTAAATTAGAATGAATTTATCTTTACCAAAAACCATGTTACGTTCAAAGAGGTGAACATTAAAATATTGAGACAGGACAGAATGTGTTCTTTTCTCCTTTACCAGTCCTTCTGCTCTTCACTGGGAAGACTCAGGAGTCTGCCACTTGTCAAAGAAGGTGCTGATCCTAAGAATTTTTCATTCTCAGAATTCAGTGTGCTGCCAACTTGATGTTCCACCTGCCACAAACCACCAGGACTGAAAGAAGAAAAAAAGTGCGGAGAGCAAAGTTTACAGATGTTTTTAATTCTAGTATCTTATCTGGAACAACTTGTAGCAGCTATGTATTTCCCCTTGGTCCCAAGCCTGATACTTTAGCCATTATAACTCACTAACAGGGAGAAGTAGCTGGTAGCAATGTGCCTTGATTGATTAGATAAAGATTTCTTGTAGGCAGCAAAAGACCAAATCTCAGTTGTTTGCTTCTTGCCATCACTGGTCCAGGTCTTCAGTTTCTGAATCTCTTTCCCTTCCTCTGTGGTCTGTTGTTGCAACATGACTTTGCTTAATCCAAGGTTTTGCCTTTTTTTCTATATTAAAGACCTATATAATTACCAGGGATGTTCCTTATCAAGAATTTTTAGCCCCACATCTCCCACATCCTCTATTGTTTAAAAGGCTAAGAATAATGATGCTCAACTGATGTGGTAGGTGATGAAGAGGCATCTTTTCTAGAGACACGTTTGGCCAGATGAGGATCTGAAATGGCAGTCTTTTAGATAAGTTAATTACCTGCTGGAATCTCTAGTAGCTCACCATCATTTCTTGGAATTGGAATTCTACCAGCAAAACAAACAAACAACAAAAACAAAATGAAAGACAGAATCCCTAGAGCAATTCTAAGAGACCATTTAAGTCTGTTATCTTTTGCTGTGCTTCTTCACTTACCTAGCCAGGCTCTCATTAGGATTTGCTCTGGCCTCCCTGGCATTGAATGAACAGTAGGCTTTGAATGACAGTTAAGCAGCACTGTGAGTGGTTCAAGCACACTGGAGTATGAAACAACCATGGTCTGAGATGCAGGTGACGCCATTACAGAACCAAATCGTGGCAGGTATTGCTGTGTCTCCTCTTGGAGTTACAGTCATAAATACTGTACAACAATAAAGGGAGAATGGTGCTGTTTAAAGTTATATCCCTGTAAATTTCAGAATTCAGAAATGATTTATCTCTTTGGTCTACTTGCCTAATTTCCCTGTCTTCTCCCCAGTGACATCCTAGACCTTAGACTTCCTAGTGTTCTGAAAGAAGGCGTTGCTCTATGTCTTCCTTCAACCACACCCAAGCCATCATCCTCCATTGCTCCCGGGGACTCAAGAGGAATCTGTTTCTCTGCTGTCAACTTCCCATCTGGCTCAGCATAGGGTCACTTTGCCATTATGCAAATGGAGATAAAAGCAATTCTGACTGTCCAGGAGCTAATCTGACCGTTCTATTGTGTGGATGACCACATAAAAAGGCAATTTTAGTGTATTAATCATAGATTATTATAAACTATAAACTTAAGGGCAAGGAGTTTATTACAGTGTATCTTTATTAAAACAAAAGGGTGTATAGTGTTCACAAACTGTGAAAATAGTGTAAGAACTGTACATTGTGAGCTCTGGTTATTTTTCTCTTGTACCATAGAAAAATGTATAAAAATTATCAAAAAGCTAATGTGCAGGGATATTGCCTTATTTGTCTGTAAAAATGGAGCTCAGTAACATAACTGCTTCTTGGAGCTTTGGAATATTTTATCTTGTATTCTTGTTTGAATTCCTCCTCTATTTAAGATATATACATGGAATCGAAGTGTTTATGTAATAGTTCTATCCTTTTGCCTGCAGGTCAGTTGTAATAAATCTAGGATGTGATGATGACTTTGTAATTTGATTTTCTGAAGTCAGATTCTGAGAGGGGAAAATCAAGTACATTACATTAAATTATTTGTGCATTTCACATTGGGGAAAAATTATATTCCCCCAGAAGTGTTTATGGCTTCTTTCTTTTTTCCCTCTCTTCTCGTGTCTAGTCTCTTTGCTTATACTTCTTGAAACCACAGATGCATCTGTAAAGCACAGCTTTGCCTTTTGTTAAAGCCAGTGATTCAGAGTCTCTTCCAGTTTGTTGCTTTTTTGGTTGCCCTAACCTGCCCCAGCTTTCTTAATGCTAAGGGGAAGGGGTACAGTTCCTCACCCTGTATCATGGTGGAGAGGTACAACTTGTAAGAACCCCATCTGGCTGGCCCTGTGTATGGTTGTCAGTCATGCTTCTGGTGTGCTGCAGTGGCCAGGTGAGCATTGGATGTCAGGTTGGATACTGGGTTTTGATCACTCTCTGTTACCTTAAAGGGTTAGGGAGGAGATTTGTGGGCAAAAGACCCATGGGGGTCAAATCTTGGAATTTTATGGTTGAGAGGATAATGAAAGTGAACAAAAAGCCATGGGAGCCTGAAACTGTCGGAGAGAAGCACTTTGCAGCTCCAGCACTGAATTTATCTGCCACGCTACCACTTCCTGGTTATTGATCAGATACTGATGGACTGGATCATATAGTAATTCAGCACTTTGCCCTTTTCCAATGCTTACTCCTAAAGAATCTGAGATGCCATTACATATGCAGATGTGGTAAGTATCAAATAGTCTTAAGAGAAGGGTGTGAATGCAGGAATCCTAGCCTCTCCAGCTAAACCTCAACTGCTAAGGGAAAGAATACCCATGGGGTTTCAATACTGAGTGGCATGGGAGAGATACTACACCCTCCATGTTTCCTAAGACACTCCTTATATTTGATCCCAACTACATCCTACCAAAGCCAGGTGGTGGTATCATATGATGAAAACAAGGTTCAGAGAAGTGAAGTTCTGGTCTAGATAATGGTAGGGAGCAGAACTGAGATTCAAATCCAAGACTATGACACATACCATAAGAAATCACATTAATTTAAAAACACTGCTATTAAAGAAATGTTGTGGAACTGAGAAGTAGAAGAATGAACTGTAGTTTGGGATAATTTGCTCATAAACATGACCATGGCCTGCTTTGTTGTCTTGGAAATGTGGTTAAAACTAAAAAAAAAAAAAAAAAAAAAATTGAAGTTCTGAGGTCTACAGAGGGGCTTAGTGGTCTATACAAAGGCAGCTATGTGGTTACCTTAAACTAACCAGAGAAACTCTGGTAATTCTTAAACACAACACCTAAGAATGCAAGGTAATGGATGCCTCCATTAGCAAGATAATGTTATGCAATAATCATTGAGAATGGAAACTAGGCTGGAAAGGAACTTCAGGTTTTTCTTTTCGTATTAAAATGCCCTTTCATTTATTGATTCTATTCAACTGTCTTGGCTGCAGAGGATAGAGAAAGGACATAAAAGGTCTTGATGTTATCCTTGAGACACTGGCTACCTTGTCTTGGAGGTCTGATGGTTTCATGTCTCCACCTCTTCTTGGCCAGGACTGTATATACCAGTCACATCCATAGCACCTGGATGTGTTGCTTGGGATATGAGGGACAGAGAATCTAAAGACTTGGTCTTGAACTTACACTTAAATACTTTTCGTTAAGTGGTTGAGGGAAAATCTAATCAGCAATAACTCTTAGGATGAACCTTAAGAACCACATATAATGAAAAGTTAGTATTAGATTACATCATATAAGGAATACCTATAATATTTGAAACAATCAGCTTGTCTGTCTGCTGGGAATGTACTACAGACCAAAGTAGTATGTTTATTTCTTGCTCTCTCCCATCTTTTAGATAAATGAATATCCAGAAATTATCATCTCATATTGAAGTCGTGAGGATCACTGGTTCACTATGTGTTTTGTTTTTTTAATTTTTTATTTCAAAGATGTGGGGTACAATTCATACAAATGGTCATTATGCAGGTACCCTTTCTCTTGAGGTGTGCCCTGCTCCTCTGACAGTTTCCCACTTCAGTATGTTTTTGATAACATGTTTTGTTTTTCTGATGATATGCCAAAATGTATTTATACTTCTTAAATGTCAAATGTAGTCCTGCTGTTTAAAAATGGTCAACCCAAAAAGCATATAGTCACAATTGACTAATTATAATGTATAATAAGTCTAATTTCTGTCTGTATTTGAAATCTCTAACTACACATGCATTTTGCTGAAGAACTGTATATACTTATACCCAGATTTCATGTGAACACCACTGTCTGAGGTAGCTAGGGAGGCTATTGTAGTCTCAACTCTTACACACAAGGTAACAGTACTAAATAATTGGGTAAATTGCCTGAAGCAATATGTTAAGAGGTTATATAGAGCCCAGGATTCTTCTCATGAAACTATGCTTCCTATGACAATGTGATTAATTACAAGGTTTGATTATAAAATGACTAGATTTTTTTTTTCAAAAGGAAAGACTTATTACATGATTTCTGCCCGCTTCACAGACTGTATGTTTAATCCAGTCCATGGAATCATTTTCCTTTGCAAAAGTGCCTTTACCACATAATTTAGAAGGAACATTACATAATCATTTCTGTTCACTTTTGATCCCAAATGGCATTTCACAGCTTGCTTTTTTATTTTGTTCATATTACTTGATTCCAACCCACTTTTGTCTTTTTCTCTTCAATAGAAAAGCATGCTAGTGCTTTTCTATTGGAGAGGACTATATTCCTGAGTTTATCACACCATTTCATTTCATTCTATTGTGCTTAGAATGCAAAATAAATTGGATTTATATATAAATTGGATTTATATATCCATGACTTCTTTTAAAAGAAAATAAAAATGACTTGTGACTGGGACTGTCCTACCCCACAGTCAATAGTTTGTGACCAAACTTTAGGTTCTTTGTAAACAAAAGAAGTCAACTGTGAGCCAGTAAGAAAGTACTAGTGACTTCTGACATGATGCTAGTTTAGATGGCATTAATTATTCTCCCAATTGGAGTAACTGCATTGGCAATTACAATGTAAAAGTATTTCTTTGTAAATGTTTTCCTGAGCTGGCACAAAAGTAAGGAATCTTCCAAGCTCCCACATAAATAGAAGCAGGAACTTTTCATTTCAACCCATTTTTGCCTTTTTTAGAAAGAATGTCTATTTCCAAAGCATGAAGAGTTGCTTCAATTGAGGACAGAAAAAAAAGTGTTAAGTACTTGCTAGCATCAACTTTTGTTCCTGAAGATGTCAGTGTTTTTCTTTGAAACTTGCCTAACCAAGTGCCAACAATTAAGTCTCTTGTGCTGAGAGTTTCTGCTGAACCCAGGAAGCTTTGAGTTCTGGGGGATATCTAATAGCAAATCCTCCAATAGAGCTGGGATCCCAAAGGGCTACATGCAGAGTGTTGTAGGAAAAGAAAGAAATGTACCAATCTGTTAAACGTGAATTGAAACATTTTTGCCTTCATCTTGGCACTTGGTGGAGGAAAAATTTTAAAAATCTCCAAGAATTAATAACCACAGGTTAACTTTCATGAGGATTCATGGTTGGAATCACTACCTTGCTGGTAAAAAATTCTCCAGCAGAGAGAATTTAAATGGACCTAAGTTGGTAGTGTCCCTAGGTGACTGGAAGTAGCAAATCAAAGTCACCTTCAGAGAAACTCTTTCAATTCAGTCTTCAAGAACACTCACAGGTAAGGTTCAAAGGAAAATGAATAGTTCACAATAAAAAAATCACAAGATACAACGGGTGAGAACTAGTAGAGATAAGAAACAGTGATAGTTATTTGAATTTTCATATATAGAATATAAAATAAGTGTTTAATGTGTTAAAAGGAAAGCTTGAGAATAGGAGCCAGGAAAAAGGACTATCAAATCTATTAAGAAAAAAAGATCCTATAAAATTCTAAATTGAGCAATATAAAAATGGAAATCATAAATACAGTGAATGGTGTGGAGGAGATTGCCCACCCCCATCCTGACACACACCAAGTTTTCATTCTCTTCCTCCTTGTGGCAATGAAAATAAAAATGAATTTTGTCTGGGCAAGTAGTTGCCTAGCTAGTGACTGTCCCCACCCCTTCACTTTTATTTAGATAACTTGGTTAGTTATTAATGAATAATAATGTAATGTACACTTGTGAAAAGTTACAACTTTATCAATAACCTGTGTCTGACCATGCGTTTTGCTCGCTATCTCATTTCCTCACCTTTCCTGACAAAAGGTGGTCATCCTCCTAAATCCCTCTGGTCAACATCTATTAGCTTTCCTTCCTAACAAATATAGATAGAGATATATTTTGTGGTTGACAAATGTACATATTTATGGGGCATGTGTGATATTTTGATACATGCATACAATGTGTGATGATAAAATCAGAGTAATTAGGATATCCATCACCTCAAACATCTATCATTTCTTTGTGTTGGGAACATTTAAAATCTTCTAGCCATTTTGAAATTTACAGTAAATTATTGTTAACTACAGTCACTGTATTTTACATCAGACTAGAACTTATTCCTTCTACTTTTCTACCCATTAACTGACCCCTCTTCATCCTCCCCTCTCCACTATGTTTCCCAGCCTCTAGTAATCATTGTTCTATTTTCTACCTTCATGAGATCAACTTTTTAAGAAAATCTCTCACACAAGTGAGAGCATGTGATATTTGTCTTTCTGTGTCTGGCTTATTTAACAGTCTCCAGTTTTGTCCATGTTGCTACAAATGACAAAATTTCATTTTGTGACTGAATAGTCTTCCATTGTTTATATATACCACATTTTCTTACTCATTCCATTATCTACTTTTTTTTTTTTTTTTTTTTTTTGCTTTGGTTACCTGTGTTTTTGAGGTCTTCCCCTAAAAAATCTTTGTCCCGACCATTGTTATAAGGTATTTTCCCCAATGTTTCATTCTGAGTCTTAAGTCTTTAATCCATTTTGATTTTTTTGTGTGTATGCTGAGAGGAGTCTAATTTCATTCTTCTGCATATGGAGATTGCTGTCGGTGTATAGACATGCTACTGTTTTTTGCATGTTGATTTTGTATTTTGTGCCTTCAATGAATTAATCCATCCTAATGGCTTTTTGGTGGAGTTTTTAGGTTTTTCTAAATATAGGATCATGTTTTCTGCAAGCAAAGATAATTTGACCTATTCCTTTTCAATTTGGATCCCCTATATTTCTTTTTCTTGCTTGATTACTCTGGTTAGGACTTTCAGTACTACTACATTGAATAAAAGGGATTAAAGTGGGCATCCTTGCCTTGTTCTGGATCTTAAAAGAATGTCAATTTTTTCCTGTCCAGTGTTATGTTAGCTATGGGTTTGTCATATGTGGCTTTTATTCTTTTAGGGTGTGTTCCTTTCTATACTCAGTTTGTTGAGTGTTTTAATTATGAAAGAAAAAAGATCCTATAAAACTTCTAAATTGAGCAATATAAATTAATTATGTTGAAATTTATCATGTTTTTTTCCAGCCTTTATTGAAGTGATCATATGATTTTTGTTCTGTTAATATGTACCACAAGATATAACATTTTTAGTTTAGGTTTTTATATTTTCTCAAAAGATCATGTCTGTAATATATTTTTTCTTTTTCTTTTTCTTCTTTTTTTCGGTTGGAGTCTCACTCTGTCACCCAGACTGGAGGGCAGTGGCTGCTCCCAGCCACCGCAGCCTCCACCTGCTGGGCTCCGGCGATCCTTCCGCCTCAGCCTTCTAAGTAGCTGGAATTACAGGCGTGCGCTAACATGCCCGGCTGATTTTTTGATTTACTGTAGAGATGAGGTCTCGCTGCCCAGGTGGGTCTTGAACCTGCAGGCTCAGGCAATCCACTCACCTCAGCCCCCAAAGGCGCGGAATTACAGGCTGAGCCACCGAGTCCGGCTAGTTTTTATTTTTCTTCAAATATTTTTGCTGCTAAGCTTAATAATGTTTATAGCTGTATTATTTCATTGCATTTTTTAATCCACTTTCCCATTAATGAACATTTTGGTTATTTCCAGACTTTTCTCTCGTGACTATTACTGCTATGAATGTTCTTGCATATGTGTCCTGTTATACAAAAATCACAGTTTATTTTGATATCTATACCCAGGAGTCAAATTGTTGAATCATAAAGCATGTGAATATTCAACTTTAAAGAGGTGATAACCAAATTATCTTTTCCACCATTTGGTATTCCAGACTTTTAGTTTTTCCAGTTGAAGAAGTTTAGATGATATTGCATTGTGACTTTCATATGACTTTCCCTGATAATTAATGATAAGCATCCTACATATGTTTATTAGCCAGATAGGTTTCCTCATTTATGTTTCTGCTCATTTTCCCATTTGGTTATTATCCTTTCTTTATTGATTTGTTACTATAATTTATATATTATTGATCCAGATTGTTCATGGGTATGTGTATCTTTTGATGAACAATAAATATGAACATCAATTTTTAAAAATTCATGGGTTTAGCTGGGCTCGGTGGCTCAGCCTGTAATCCCGCGCCTTTGGGAGGCTGAGGTGAGTGGATTGCCTGAGCCTGCGGGTTCGAGACCCAC
>NW_007258915.1:2694-3318 GCF_000164805.1 Carlito syrichta | reverse complement strand
TGATTTGAGTCTTCGGGGTATATTCCCAGTAGGGGGATTGCAGGGTCATATGGGAGGTTGATATTTAGAGCTTTTAGGAATTGCCACACTGCTTTCCACAGAGGTTGCACTAGTTTACACTCCCACCAACAGTGTAGAAGTGTTCCCTTTTGGCCACACCCTGTCCAGCAACTGTTATTTTTTGAGTTATTGATAATTGCCATTCTGACTGGAGTTAGGTGTTATCTCAGTATGGTTTTGATTTGCATCTCCTTGATGATTAGTGAGGTTGAACATTTTTTCATGTGTCTGTTGGCTGCTCAGATGTCTTTGTGAAGTGTCCGTTCATATCTTTTGCCCATTTTATAATGGGGTTGTTTGGTTTTTTTCTTTTCAGAACGTTTGAGTTCCTTGTAGATCCAAGATGTTAAGTCTTTGTCAGACCTGGAGTTGGCAAATACTTTTTCCCAGTCTGTGGGCTGTCTCCCTGCTCTCTTGATGGTTTCTTTGGCTTTGCAGAAGCTTGTCAGTTTAATGAGGTCCCACTTGTCTATTGTATCTCTTATGGCCTGTGGGTTTTGGATTTTGTTCAGGAATTGGATGCCAGTTCCAATTTCCATGAGGGTATGTCCCTCATTTTCTAAG
>NW_007258915.1:1551-2674 GCF_000164805.1 Carlito syrichta | reverse complement strand
AAAAAAAAAAAAAAAAAAAAAAAAAAATTCATGGGTTTGTATCTTCTTTTTGTTTTGTTTTGAGTTGGAGTCTCACTGTGTCTCCCAAGTTGGAGTGCAGTGGCATGCTCATGACTACCATAGCCTTGACCTGCTGGGCTCAGGTGATCCTTCGCCTCAGCCTTCCAAGTAGCTGGAACTACAGGCATGTGCACCAGGCCCAGCTCATTTTTTTACTTATTGTAGAGATTAGGTCTCACCAAGTTGCCCAGGCTGGTCTCAAACTCATGGACTCGGGCAACCGTCTCACTTCAGCCTCTCAAAGTGCTGGGATTATATGCTTGAGCCACTGTGCCCGGACTTGTACCTTCTTTTTTACTTTTTTTTTTTTTAGTTGGAGTCTCAATCTTGTCACCCAGGCTTATGGCCACCACATTCTCGACCTGCTGGGTTCAAGTGATCCTTCTGCCTCAGTCTTCCAAGTAGGTGAAACTACAGACTCACGCCGCCACGACCGGCTAGTTTTTGTGATTTATTGTAGAGATGAGATGAGGTCTTATCAAGTTGCCCAGGCTGCTCTTGAGCCCCTGGGCTCTGGCAATCCTCTTGCCTCGGTCTCCCAAAGTGCTGGGATTACAAACTGAGCCACTGTGCACGGCCCTAGAATTTCCTTTAAAAGATAAAATAAGATTTTAATCCTAAGATTTAAAAAATATTCCCTTGGTATTTTTTACTGAGAGTTTTAAAGTTTTCCTCAACTTTCAAGTCCTCCATACATTTGAAATTGATTTTTGTAGATGGTGTGAGGTAAGAATTCAGTTTTGAGGTTTCCATGTGGTAATCATTTTTTTTCCAGTTTTTTTTTTTATATAATCAATATTTTTTATTGTGATATTGTGTAGTACAGTTAAGGGTTAGGTGTACAAATATGCTTTGTTCAGGCACCCTTGTTGATAAGAGGTATCTCCCCGTCCCCAGACAGATGTTTACTACCATTAATCCCCTCTCTCTTCCCCTTCCCACCATAGTTTCCCACAGCTGTCAGTCATTTTCTTATGGTAATACGTTGGATGATCAAGGTCCACTATATGAATGAGAACATGTGATACTCAGATCTTTATTTCTGTGAGAGGTCACTCAGTAG
>NW_007258915.1:788-1531 GCF_000164805.1 Carlito syrichta | reverse complement strand
CACACAGTCCGTCGGCGACGCTTAACACTAACTTGCCTACCTACCCGTGCACTCCCGGGGGGGCTGCAGCACCCTAAGGCAAGGTCCGTCCTGAAACGAGAGAAACAAACTGGGAAACATATATTTTTATAATTACCGGAGTCTGGTCCCTGTTCGGGCGCCAAAGCTGTCGGTGACCTGCACTGACCAGAGGGAGGGTTAGGACCGCACCGGTGAATCAGAGACGGAGAGAAGAAAACTACTCGGAGGCAGCTCTTCTGGGTTCAGCCTGGCCAAGACCGAAGCCGATTTTATTCAAACCTTTTCCAACTTATATACCATTTTCTATACCCTCCAGCAATGTGATAATCACTCACTGGGGGCGTACAAGTTTCGTGCTTTACAAACTATGCATCACAAGACCACCACGAGATCTGCAATTTCCAAGCAAAACAATTCAAATTCCATGATGCCTGCCGTGCTTACATCAAGGTCACAGGTGCACAATTTCAATACAAATTGTTCAAAGTGTTTTCCATAATGTTCAACGAATCATTCATATTATACTCTTTGCTCTATACCCTGATTAATACAAAAAACTTTCCTGAGTTAACTCTAGGTTCAATCCTAGTTCACTGATTCCCAATATTTTTAACAATTAATATTATCAACTTAACACTATACTATTAACCTATTACAATTTAACATAATGCTGTTATAACTCAGTTAAAACTTATTCTTAAACTACAAAACTTTTACTATAA
>NW_007258915.1:0-768 GCF_000164805.1 Carlito syrichta | reverse complement strand
ATGGCCTGTGGGTTTTGGATTTTGTTCAGGAATTGGATGCCAGTTCCAATTTCCATGAGGGTATGTCCCTCATTTTCTAAGGTTCTTATAGTTTGAAATTTTACATTGAGGTCTCTGGTCCATTTGGATTTGTGTATGGGGATAGATAGGGGTACTGTTTCAATCTTCTGCATGTGGTCAACCAGTTTTCCCAGAATCATTTACTGAATAGGTTCTCCTCTCCCCAGTGGTAGGTGGTGGAGGCTTTGTGAAAGATGAGTTGGTTGAGAAATTGAGGTTTCGCTTCTGGAATCTCAATTCTATTCCATTGATCTATATGCTTGTTCTTATACCAGTACCAAGCTGTTTTGATGATTGTAGCTTTATAGTAAAGTTTGAAGTCTGGTAATGTGATACTGCCTGCTTTGTTATTTTTTTTGCTGAGGATTGTTCTGGCTATTCTTGGTCGTTTGTGTTTCCATATGTGTCGGTGACCTGCACTGACCAGGGAAGGGTTAGGACCGCACCGGTGAATCAGAACGGAGAGAAGAAAACTACTCGGAGGCAGCTCTTCTGGGAACAGTCTGGCCAAGACTGAAGCCGATTTTATTCAAACCTTTTCCAACTTATATACCATTTTCTATACCCTCCAGCAATGTGATAATCACTCACTGGGGGCGTACAAGTTTCGTGCTTTACAAACTATGCATCACAAGACCACCACGAGATCTGCAATTTCCAAGCAAACAATTCAAATTCCATGATGCCTGCCGTGCTTACATCAAGGTG
>NW_007258914.1:11935-17101 GCF_000164805.1 Carlito syrichta | reverse complement strand
TCGGAAGGGGACTCACGCCGGGCCAGCAGGTCGCAGAGTCTCCGAGAGGCCACCGTCGCCGCCGCCGCCATCGCCATCGTGACCGAGTGGCTGGAGCCGAGTAGCCCCGGAGGAAGCCAAGGGGGCGGGCACAAGAGGCCGCCATGTTGGGTGAGGGCACAGATGCTGCCGCCTGGCCGACAATGACGCCGTCCTTCCCGCCATCTTTACTAAGGGCAACCGGAAATGGCGTCCTTGGTTGGCCGGCGCAGTTGCGGCCGGACTTAGAAATGGACCCTTTAGCCCAGTAGGAAGCTGGCCAACGGAGTCATTCAGCTGCATTTCATCACAACGCTGTTTCATAACGGTGGAGAAATTGGAGACAGGTGAAATGATCAAGGACATAATGGCAGCAGAGGTTGTAATCATGCATGTGTCTATCATGTTAACTAAAAAGAAAAATATTGTTGACCATGCACGGTGGCTCACACCTGTAATCCTAGCACTCTGGGAGGCCTAAGCGGGAGGATTGCTTGAGCCCGAAGAGTTGGAGACCAGCCTGGGGAACACAGCGAGATTTCGTCTCTACCAAAACAAATTATCCGGGCTTGGTGGCTTGGGCCTGTAGTCCCAGCTACTATGGAGCCTGAGGTGGAAGACTCACCAGAGTCCAGGAAGTCGACGCTGTGTTGAGCCGTGACTGTGCCACTGCACTCCAGCCTGGCAGACAGAGACGCCCAACTCTCTCTCTGTCTCTCTCTCTCTCTCTCTCACACACACACACACACACACAGAAATATTGGAGCAGTACTGTGAGTTTATCCATGTATAGAAATTACAGAGGCCACCGCCAAGCATGGGCTGTATAATGTCTGAATTCCCAAACTACCACAGGTCCTACAGTTTTCCACTGTACTCCCATTGTACTCCAGAGGAAACAGGCCCAGGGATGGGGAGTTACTATTCAAGGTGGTTGGGCTTAAGGAGCACAGAAGCAAGCCCACGTGGCTCTAACGTCTATGTCTTTTTTTTTTGAGTTGGAGTCTCACTCTGTCACCCCCAGACTGGAGTGCAGTGGCCGCTCCCAGCCACCGCAGCTTCGACCTGCTGGGCTCCGGTGATCCTTCCGCCTCAGCCTTCCGAGTAGCTGGAACTACAGGTGCGTGCTACCACACCCGGCTGATTTTTGATTTATTGTAGAGATGAGGTCTCGCCAAGTTGCCCAGGCAGGTCTCGAACCCGCGGGCTCAGGCAACCCACTCACCTCAGCCTCCCAAAGCGCGGGATTACAGGCTGAGGCACTTAGCCCGGTTTATGTTCTTAAAATAAATGCATAAATAACCGCCCCCCCCCCGTGGAAAAAACCAGTAATCCAAGGGCATAAAAAGTTCTGTTAAAAAAAACAAAACGAAAAACAAAACTACTCAACTATAACTTTAAGGAGATATCGATCAAGGCAGTGAACAGATGTTTCTGGGCCAATGGGATTATAGGAAATATAACTTCCTGGGCTCAGGTGATCCGCCTACCTCAACCTTCCAAGTAGTGGGACTACAGGTGCATGCTACCAGACATGGCTAATTTTTTAATTTTTATTTTGTGTAGAGAGGAGGTCTTGATATGTGGCCCAGGCTAGTCTCAAACCCCTGAGCTCAAGTGATCCTCTTGCCTGGGGCTCTTGAAGTGCTGGGATTTCAGGCCACACATTGAGCCACCACAACCAGACTCCTCACGTTTCTTGAGCATCACTCTGTATACATGACTGCTCTTTCCCACGGGCTCATCTCTCCATTTCTTTCTCACTGTGGCTGGATGTGACTTCCCACGCAGCTGGCCTTCAAGTCCCAACCTGCCTTTGGCCAGTGGCCCAACGTCTGCATTCAATCTGTTATCAGCCTGCAGATCTCGTCTCTATAGTACATCAAAAAATTAGCTGGACATGGTGGTACACACCTGTAGTTCCAGCTACCGGGAAAGCTAAGGTGGAAGGATCGCCTGAGCCCATCGGGCCGAGGCTGTGGTAGCTGTGATCATGCCACTGCCCTCCAGCCTGGGTGACAGAGCAAGACTCAGACTCAAAATAAATAAATAAATGCATGTGCCAGAACAAACTATGCCAGAAAAGAACAAAGTGCTCGCAAAATGCCAGGGCATGTTGGAAAGGTACAAGAGCTAGCATGACAGATACCCACAGGCTAAACCTGGTGCGGGGAGAGCCATGGATGGCAGTACAGTGAGTCCACAGAGATGCAAATGAGGAAATGATAGAAATGACCCAAGTGTGATGAAGGGTGAGATACTGGGTTTCCAAGCACCCTCCTCCCCACCCCCGCAAATGCTGACCAACCACAAAGGACAAATGGTCATTTGCATGAAGAGCCTGGCAGACACCACCTTGATCAAGTGATCTACGCCAGCATCACCGGTAATGGATACAGGGCATGGTGGCACGCACCTATAGTCCCAGCAACTAGGGAGGCTAGCGTGGGAGGATCAACTGAGCCCAAGATGTCAAGTGAGACACTGCCTCAAAAAAAGAAAATGTATATGATTCACTTTCTTACTTGAAAGAGTTTATAGGACAAGCTGGGTGTGGTGGCTCAGCCTGTAATCTCAGCATTTTGGGAGGCAGAGGAGAGAGGATTGCCTGAGTTCAGGGGTTTGAGATCAGCCTGACCAACTTGGAGAAACCTTGTCTGCAATAAATCAAAAAATTAGCTGAGTCCGTGGTGGTGCGCCCCTGTGGTTCCAGCTACTTGGAAGGTTGAGGGGGGAGGATCACCTGAAACCAGCAGGTTGAGACTGCGGTGGCCGTGAGTGTGCCACAGACATCAGCCTGGATGACATAGTGAGACTCCAACTAAAAAAAGAAAAAAAGTGTAAAAATGATTTTTAAATTATTATTTTAAAAATACTTATTATTCCTTTAGAGTCTGGGTGTTTCTCTGTTGCCCAAGTTAGAGTGCCGTGGTGCAATCATAACTCACTGCAGCCTTGAACTCCTGGGCTCAAGTGATTCTCCTGCCTCAGCCTCCAGAGTACCTGCAACTATGGGTATACCACCACGCCAGGCTAATTTTGTATATGTAGAAATAGGGTCTGAGCCAAGCACAGTGGCTCACACCTGTAATCCTAGCACTTTGGGAGGCAGAGGTAAGAGGCTTGCCTGAGCTCAGGGGTTGGGTACCTGCCTGAGCAACATGACGAGACCTTGTCTCTATAATAAATCATAAAATTAACCGGGCATGGTGGCGCACACCTGTGGTTCCAGCTACTTGGAAGGCTGAGGCAGAAGGATCACCTGCGCCCAACAGGTCGAGGCTGCAGTGGCTATGAGCGTGCTGCTGCACTCCAGCCTGGGTGACAGAGTGAGACTCGGACTCAGAAAAAAAAAAAGAAAGGAACAAAAGAAACAGGGTCGTGCTATGTTGCTGGTCTTGAACTCCTAAGCCAAAGCCATCTCTGTGCCTTGGTCTCCCAAAGTGCTGGGATTACAGATGTGAAATGTAAAAATGTTTTTAGATTTTAAAATAGTTGAAAAAAAAATCAGAAGAATGGTATTTCGTGATACTGAGCATTGTATGGAATTCAAATTTCAGTGTCCACAAATAAAGTTTTATTGGAACACAGCCATGCTCATGCAGGGATGTCATGTCTAATGACTGCTTTCATGTTTCATCAGTGTAGCTCAGTAATGAGGACATAGATTGTATCACCCACAAAGCCTGCCATATTTGCCGTGTGGCCTTTTGCAGAAAAGGTTTTGAACCCTGTTCTAAAGGCTTCACTGAGGCCGGGGAGCCACTTCCAAGACAACGACTCAGGAAGTCACTGCCTTCCCCACAGGGACATCTGCAGCAGAAGCTGCAGTGTCTTCTGTAACCTAATCTAAAAAGTGACTTACTGAGCCGGGCTCGGTGGCTCAGCCTGTAATCCCGCGCCTTTGGGAGGCTGAGGTGAGTGGATTGCCTGAGCCCGCGGGTTCGAGACCCGCCTGGGCAGCGAGACCTCATCTCTACAATAAATCAAAAAATCAGCCGGGCGTGGTGGCGCATGCCTGTAATTCCGGCTACTTGGAAGGCTGAGGCGGAAGGATCGCCGGAGCCCAGCAGGTCGAGGCTGCGGTGGCCGGAAGCGGCCACTGCACTCCAGTCTGGGTGACAGAGTGAGACTTCCACTCAAAAAAAAAAAAAAAAAAAAAAAAGTGACTTACTGGCTGGACGTGGTGGCTCACACCGGTAATCCCAGCACTTTGGTGGGAGGATTGTTTGAGCCCAAGACTTTGAGACCAGCCGGGACAACAAAGTGAGACCCTGTCTCTACAAAAAATAAAAAAATGTGGTGGGAGTGGTGGTATGCAGTTGTAGTCCCAGCTAATTGGGAGGCTGAGGTAGGACTGTCTGAACCCAGGAGGTCAAGGCTGCAGTGAGCTGTGATTGTGCCACTACCCTCTGCGACCTGGGCAACAGAGCAAGACACTGGCTCAGAAAAACAAAAAGAAGTGACATTCCATCCCGTCTGTCATTTCCTAGTCACACATGCCGACCATAGTACAATATAGGAGGGGACTAGAGAACGGAGGGAATACCAGGAATCAGGGAGGATGGGAAGCCACAGACAATCACTCCTTTTCTTTCTTTGTTTTTGAGACAGGGTCTTGCTCTGTTGCCCAGGCTGGAGTGTAGCAGCATGATCATGGCTTACTGTAACCTCCATCTGCTGGCCTCAAGTGATCCTCCCACCTCAGCCTCCCACTCTGTTGGGAGTCCAGGCACGAACCACCTCGCCTGGCCCAATCTCTGACTTTTGATTGGAGTGTTTATTTTATTCCCGTTTAATGTAATTCTTGATGTACTTTGCCATTTTGCTATTTGTTTTAACTTTGTTCCTCCGTTACTAACTTCTTTTGTGTTACACAGTTTTTACTCTCCCATTTTAATTTCGTTATTGATTTCCACCCCCGTCCTTGGAGACAGGGTCTCTCTCTTTTGCCCAGGTTGGACTGGAATGCCTGGGCTTAAGCCATCCTCCTGCCTCAGCCTCCTAGGATTACAAGTGTTAGCTACTGGGCTGACTCTGTTATTGATTTTTTTTAACTACATATTATGGCCGGGCTCGGTGGCTCAGCCTGTAATCCCGTGCCTTTGGGAGGCTGAGGTGAGTGGATTGCCTGAGCCCGCGGGTTCG
>NW_007258914.1:10118-11717 GCF_000164805.1 Carlito syrichta | reverse complement strand
ACCTGCTGGGCTCAGGTGATCCTTTCGCCTCAGCCTTCCAAGTAGCTGGAACTACAGGCATGCGCTACCACACTCGACTGATTTTGATTTATTGTAGAGATGAAGTTTCGCCAAGTTGCCCAAGCTGGTCTCGAACCTGTGGGCTCAGGCAATCCTCTCACCTCCATCTCCCAAAGTGCTGGAATTGTAGGTGTGAGCCACCACACCCAGCTAAAAGTGGGTTTTCTAAGTGATCAGTCTAGGGATTACAATTCAAGATTCAAATAAGACAGAGTGAGACTCTAAAAGCAAAGGATTTGTCTAGAGAGCGTTCAATGGGAATGCAGATGCCATCATGAATTTTGTGCACATTCAAAGAGATTGAGGCAAGAGCAAGATTTTTTTTTTTTTCTTCGAATGGGAGTCTCACTCTGTCACCCAGGCTGGAGTGCCCTGGCACACTCACGTCCACCCCAGTGTCGACCTGTAGGGCTCAAGAGATCCTTCAACCTCAGCCTTCCAAGTAGCCAGAACTACAGGCATGCGCTACCACACCTGACTAATTTTTTGATTTATTATAGAGACGAGGTCTCACCACATTTTCCAGGCTCATCTCGAACCTGCAGGCTCAGGCAATCCTCTCGCTTTGGCCTCCCAAAGTGCTAGGATTACAGGCTAGGAGCAAGAGTTTAAAGGCAACAAGTGGAAGATCGCATAGTTGTTTTGAATCAATTATCTTGGTGAAAAGTACCAATAACAAGGATGCCATCCATCCAAGGTTTGACAGACAGTTGCTGGACAGATGTCCTTGCAGAAACATTTTCTGTGCCTAGTTTGGGTGACCTTTGATCAAGGTTGTGTATTGTTTGTGTTTGTTTTTTAGTCGGAGTCTCACTCTGTAGCCCAGACTGGAGTGCAGTACATGGTCACAGCTCACCACAGCCTTGACCTCCTGTCTCCAGAGTCCTTTATCATAGTTCTCATTATCAGACTATCCTCCTACCCTAGCCTCTTGAGTAACAGGGACAACAGGCACATGACACCACATCCAAGTAATTAAGACATGTTTTTTTTTTGTAGAGATATGTTTCTCTGTGTTGTCCAGGCTGTTCTTGAACTCCTGGGCTGGAGCAATCTTTGTGCCTCGGCCTTCCAAAGTGCTGGGATTACAGGTGTGAGTCACCATACCTGGTCTAAGGCTATGGACTTGCACAGTCCTTTATGATAATTCTCATTATCAGGCACACATGCATGAGAACCCTCCCTTCATGGCCTTCCCTGGTTCCATGTGTCAGGGCTTGACATAAGTGATGTCATTTTGATTCTGACTTTTACACAATATACATCCTAACTTATCATTGTCTACTTCAGATTAATGAAATGTCTATAACACCTGTGATAGCCTATAAAAGCTTACATAAGACAACTGCTTACCGAGATGTAATCCCCCCACGTGTGACTGTTGTGGCAGCCTTTTTATGATCATAGACCTACTACATCCTTTATTCCCCTCGAACAATTGGAAATTCTCCAACCACAAGTTCCTCGTCTAATTGTATCCTTGCTTAACTGAAACCAAGTAACATTCTCATATTTTGCTCTTTTTTTTTTTTTTTTTTT
>NW_007258914.1:1948-9762 GCF_000164805.1 Carlito syrichta | reverse complement strand
CCTCAGCCTCCCAAAGGCGCGGGATTACAGGCTGAGCCACCGAGCCCGGCTATATTTTGCTCTTATATTTTGTTAGTGACCTAACCAAGGTAACTCTGTGACCTAACCAAGGTAACTCCATTGTATAGTAGTTCTTCCACCTTGTCTCCATATAACTGCCATAATCATCCCAGTAAACAGTATACCACATCTTGTTGGCAGAACTCCAGGAAATTTCCAGTCACCAGCTATGCTTGGGACATAAAGTTAACCAAACTCCCTAACAATCAAAAGTTCCCATTTTGGTTGCTAAGTTGCTAGTTTATTGTTATCATTGCTAAGTTGCTATGTATCCTTGTGGTTTTTGCCTTTATAAGTCCCTTGCCTGCTTCATTCGGGGTCAAGAAATCTTTCTGGCGCTAGCTTCTCTCAACCGCCGGCTATTGAAGGACTTGTAATTCAGCCCTCTGCATGATGTTGGAAACTGTTTTCTCGCAACCTGGGTACAACATTAATACTGACACAATTGTAGCAAAACAGCAGATGTGTTCCAACATAACTCCATGCTCCACCCTCCTTTTTCCTACATTTTCATATATGTCGCATCTATACAGCTGTGACACATAAAGATAGAGATACTTACTGAGAAATATGTCATTAGGTAATTTCGTCATCGAGGCTGGGCATATGATTCGTGCCTGTAATCCTAGCACTTCAGGAGGCCATGGTGGGTGGATTGCTTGAGCCCAGGAGTTCAAGACAATCTGGACAATATAATGAGAACTCATCTGAATCATATAAAAAAAATTTTTTTTCATCGTCATATGAACATCACACAAACCTAGATGGACTGGCCTGCTACACACCTCGGCCAAATGGAATAGCCTGTTGCTCCTGGGGTACACGCCTGTACAGCATGTGACTGTAGTGAATACTGCAGACAATGGTAACACAATGGTAAGTAGTTATGTATGTAAACATAGAAAAGGTACAGTAAAAATATGGCACACAAAATTTAAAATGGCCAGGTGCAGTGGCTCATGCCTATAATCCCAGCACTTTGGGAGGCTGAAGTGAGAGGACTGCCTGAGAGTTCGAGACCAGCCGGCGTAACTTGGTGAGACCTCATCTCTACCATAAATCAATAATGAGAAAAATTAGCAGGGGTTGGTGGCACATTATATAGTTCCAGTTACTTGGAAGACTGAGGCAGAGGTATCACCTGAACCCAGCAGATAGAGGTTACGGTTTCTGTGAGCATGCCACTGCACTCCAGCCTGGGTGACAGAATTAGACTTCAACTAAAAAAAAAAAAAAAAGATTTTCCCATTTCTCTATCAATGTTATTTGGTCTGCAATGCCTCTCACAGTCAACTGATGATTTTGACGCACAATTCAATCAAGTTTCGCAATGTTTTCGTCAGTTCTGCTTGTTACTTGCCATTCTGATCTGTCTTCATCAGTGATGCTTTCTCTCCTCTCAGAATGTTTAATCCATTTGTGCAATGCCATTTTCTTCATGGCATCAACCCCATAACCTTGGACTAACACATCCCTGATTTCACTTCCAAACTCTTGCCAAATTTAACATGAAATGTAATGTTTGTTCATTGCTCTAATTCATGCTCTAACATTCTCACGATGACACAGAAAAACATGCAATAACAATAATGAATATCACTCAGCAAGACACTGCCACACCTTGACACAGACACAGCTGTGAGACCCTGATATACCAAGGTTATCAAACCTGACCAACTTATTTGTACAGTGCTCCAAGGTAAGCTCACAGTGGCAAGTATGTGAACGTGTCAGATCTCATTTGTTGGGCAGAGAGCACATGGACCTGCAGCAGGTAGGGGATTAAGCCAACACAAATATAAAAGTCTGTTACCTACTGAGCATTGTGCATATAGTGCCTCTTGGTTTTTTTTTTTTGTTGTTGTTGTTTTTTTGAGTTGGAGTCTCACTGTCACCCAGACTGGAGTGCAGTGGCATGCTCCCAGCCACCGCAGCCTCGACCTACTGGGTTCCTGGTGATCCTTCCTCCTCAGCCTTCCAAGTAGCTGGAACTACAGGTGTGCACTACCACGCCCAGCTAATTTTTGATTTATTGTAGAGACAAGGTCTTGCCAAGTTTCCCGGGTGGGTCTCGAACCCACAGGTTCAGGCAATCCACTCGACTCGGCCTCCCAAAGTGCTGGGATTACAGACTGAGCCACCAAGCCCGGCCATATAGTGCCTCTTGTATATTTAGCGCCTAATATGCATATTAGGTGAAAAATGAATATTTAGTACCCAGTTATCTCATAGATAGGGTCATTTTAATCCTTCCTTTCGTCCCTTTTTTTTCTTTTTTTAGGTCAGAGTCTCTGTTGCAAAGGATGGAGTGCAGTGCACACGCTCGTGCTCACCACACCTTGATTTGCCAAGCTCAGTTGATCCTTCCGCTTCAGTCTACCAAGTAGCTGGAATTACGGGCATGCGCCACCATGCCAGGCTAATTTTTGATTTATTGTAGAGACGGGGGTCTCACCAGTTGCCCAGGCTGGTCTCGAACCCCTGGACTCAGGCAATCCTCTCACCTCAGTCTCCCTAAGTGCCAGGGTTCTTGGCTTGAACCTCACCCGGCCTTAATTTTTTGATTTATTGTAGAGACAAGGACTTGCCAAGGTGCCCAGACTGGTCTCAGACCACAGGGCTCAGGCAATCCTCTCGTCTCTTCCTCCCAAAATGCTGGGATTACAGGCGTGAGCCACTGAGCCCAGTAAGCTTTCAAGTTTGATGTCCCAGCCTAAACTCTGACTTAAGAGATGACTCAAGCCGGGCTCGGTCGCTCAGCCTGTAATCCCACACCTTTGGGAGGCTGAGGTGAGTGGATTGGCTGAGCCCGTGGGTTCGAACCCGCCTGGGCAACTTGGCAAGACCTCATCTCTACAATAAATCAAAAAAATCAGTCGGGCGTGGTAGCGCATGCCTGTAATTCCGGCTACTTGGAAGGCTGAGGCGGAAGGATCACCAGAGCCCAGCAGGTCGAGGCTGCAGTGGCCGGGAGCGGCCACTGCACTCCAGTCTGGGCGACAGAGTGAGACTCCAACTCAAAAAAAAAAAAGATGACTCAAGGATGTCCCATCAGGGGCCGGGCCGAGGGCCGGGGCCAGGGAGTTTACTGGAGGCCCTGCCCGGGCACCCTGCCGTCTGGGTGTCACCTCACCATGGCTTGTCTGCCTCTGTGTTGTGTCCTCTAGGTCTGCCTACTGACTGTCACACTGTGCCAGGCTATACACGTACATTTTTTCTCTTCTTCATAAGCCAACCTGCAGGGCAGATATTATTACTCCCATTTTAGAGATGAAGAAACTGAGGCCAAGAGAAGCAAAATCGCTAGTTCATCCAGAACTATCCACCGAATGCAGAGAAAAACACTACCCAGTGGACAGTCGGTGCTGTCCCTTGTGCTAGCCAGAAATTTGTGAATGACTACACAGAGACCATGGACACAGTATGCCAGCCTTGCGATAAAGACGAATTTCAAGCCACCTGGATCCGAGAGGGACACTGCCACCAACACATATACTGTGACCCCAGTGCATAGGCTGCTGGGAAGGGGAGGCTTGGGAGCTGGGCTGATATTACGGACAATGCAGCCATTCTGATTTTACAAAAAAAAAAAAAAAGGATGTCTCATCTGCAAAACAGTCAGTCCTCAGGAGCACCTGAGGCCTCTGCCCTCACTCTCCACTCTTCAGCTAAGGGGACCTTTGCCAGGACAAGACTGGCAACTTGATTTTTCTCATATGCCCAGGTACAACAAACACAAATATCTGTTCATTTTCATGGATACATTTTCAGTCTGGCTTTTCTGACCACACGAGAAAAAGCCTCGGAGGTTTTGCAGGTCCTAGTAAATGAAATAATCCTGATTTGGCCTTCCTATTTCTATGCAGAGTGATAAAGGACTTGACCTCCCAAATTACGCAACAGGTGTCCGAAGTCCTAGGCATTGATTTTAATTTCCACGTAGCCTGTCATCCCCAGTCCTCAGGGAAAGTGGAATAGGATCATCCCATTATTTTATTTTATTTTTTTTAGTTAGATTCTCACTCTGTCACCCAAGCTGGAGTGCAGTGGCATGTTCGTGGTCACCCCAGCATCGACCTGCTAGGCTCTGGCAATCCTTCCACTTCAGTCTTCCAAGTAGCCAGAACTACAGGTACCCACTACCACACTCAGCTAATTTGTTTAAAAAAATTTATTGTAGAGATGAGATCTTGCCAAGTTGCCTGGGCTGGTCTCGAACCCCCGGGCTCAGGCAATCCACTCGCCTCGGGCTCCCAAAGTGCTGGGATTACAGGTTGAGCTACTGAGCCCGACTCATTTTTTTTTTTTTTTGAAGAGTCTCACTCTAGGCTAGGATGGAATGCAGGGGCAGGCTCGCCGTCATCACAGCCTCTACTTGCTGGACTCAGGTCATTCCCTTACCTCAGCCGTCCAAGTAGCTGGAACAACAGATGGATGCTACCACACCAGGCTAATTTTTTCATTTATTGTAGAGATGAGGTCTTGCCAAGTTGCCCAGGTTGGGTCTTGAAACCCCGATCTCAGGCAAGCCTCTTGCCTCGGCCTCTCAAAGTGCTGGGATATAGGCTTTGGCCACAGGATGGATATTTTAAACAATACTGCCTGTAGGATTCTCACCAGCTCACGCCCTACCAAATACCAGACTTTCTTGGTGGGAGATCCTAACATTACTATCCAAAAATACAACACTCTAAACCAGGCTATTCTGCTATCCACACGAGGGCCCATAGAACATGCGTGCCCAGAAACTTTAGAAGTTTCTAGGGCAGTCTGAGCAGATTCAACAGATGTTTCCCTCACAGATCCAGAGCATGAGTGGTACATAGATGGTAGCAGTTTATTTGAAAAGGTGAAAGAAAAGTGGCTGGGTGTATGGCTCATGACTGTAATCTCAGCACATTGGGAGGCAGAGGTGAGAGGATTGCCTGAGTCCAAAAGTTCGAGACCAGTCTAGGCAACCTGGCAAGCCTTTATCTCTACAATAAATTGAAAAAATTAGCTGGATGTGGTGGCATACACCAGTGGTTCTAGCTTCTTGGAAGGCTGAGGTGGAAGGATCACCTGAGCCCAGATCTAGGCTGGGTGACACAGTGAGATTCTGACTCAATTAAAAAGAAAAGAAAAGAAAAGCAGGGTAAGCTATTGCTACCACCACTGAAGTTATAGAGAGCTGTGAGAAATAAGAATGGTTATTTATTTTCAAATTGACGCCTAGCTTATCTTGGTTTCTCAAGGTGGTGTCTAAGTGCTTTGCACTTCTCTTTGATAATTCACTTCCCGTTTCTTTGAGCTTCCTTATTCTGGACTTTTCACTTTGGAATGCTTCCTGTTTAAACTTTTGGCGGAATCCAATCAGAATGGTAATTCTGTAAGCCAATCTACAAATAGGACATGCAAATGAAATGATGCTGTAAGCCAATCAAAATGTGTCATGTAGGCATCATAGGGGAAAGCCTGGAACCAGGAGAGGGACCTGCCTTTTAGAGATAAAAGTGCTGATTCTTCCTGCTTCTTCCTGCTTCCACCAGACACCCGATCTTGGAAGACCGTCATTAAAGTCTCGCCTCTGCTGCACTCCACGTCTCTGTGTCCATCCATTGATTTTGGACAGGTGAGTCCCTTTCCCATAGAGTGCACCTCTGTCCCCAGGTACTTCTGCTGAAAAGACAGAGCTCATTGCCTTAATTCGGTCACTTGCTGTGGACAAAGACAAAAGCCTTAATATATATATATATATATATAGTCTCTAAGTATGCCTTTCACATCCTGCATTCCCATGCAGTTATTTCAGAAGAAAGAGGAGTATTGATTCCTAAGGGAACAACGACCAGAGAAGCCCTCTTAATTTTACAACTCATTAAAGCTGCTCAGTTTCCAGCAGGAGTGTTAGTCATTCACTGCAAAGGACACCAGCGGTCACACAGCTTCGAAGCCTTAGGAAATAGAAAGACTGACAAGGTGGCAAACATATCAGCTCTTGCTGCTTGTTCAGTCACTGAGTCTCTGTTTATTCCCTCAATTTTCTTTTAATATTTTTAGGAAGAAATACAATGGCTAGACAACAAGGGGCTACATATAATGGACCATGGTTAGTCCTCAAGGGAAGTCTCGTCCAGCTCTCCAATCAGGAAATTGAAATTCTTATGCACCTTCACAATTCACTACATATAGGAAAGAGACCTTTATATAAACTTTTTTTTTTAGTTGGTGTCTCACTCTGTTGCCCAGGTTGGAGTGCAGTGGCACACTCACGGCCACCACAGCCTTGATCTGCTGGTCTCATGCAATCCTTCTACCTCAGCCCTCCAAGTAGCTGGAATTACAGGCATTCGCCATCATGCCTGGCTAACTTTTTTTTTATTTATTGTAGAGATGAGGGCTCACCAAGTTTCCCAGGCTGGTCTTGAACCCGTGGGCTCAGGCAATCCTCTCACCTCAGCCACCCAAAGTGATCGCATTATAGGTGTGAGCCATCCCACCCAGCCTCCTCCACTGTTTTCTGCTGGTCTGGGCCCTGGTGGTTTCCTCTTGGGCTCCCCTATGTCTTATCTCTCCCTCTGTCTCCCTGGTCACAACTCCCCACCTCAACTCTTGCAGATCGTTCCTCAGCCTAACAAGACCATGTTTTGCGGGCAAATCCTGGAAGTCACACGCAAGCCCTTGCCCCATGGTATCCAAGCAGGCACAGTGATCAGGTTTCGTGGTGTCCCTGAAAAGACTGGATGGTGAGACCAAGGCCCCAGGGAAAGGGCAGTGGGAGATCCCCGGGCTCAGCTCCTTCCAGATACTGCAGTCCAGATATGGGGCCCTGGGCTACTCTGCCCACCAGCATCTCTTAATCCCAGAGCATTCTGACCATCTGAAATCTGATGTATTCACTTTCTTTCCCTGGGCCTGTGTGACTGCGGTCTCCAAGTTTCCTTGGAATTTGTGGTTCAGGGTCATCTTAGGGTTCCTAGATGCAGTCCCATGACCTCCATGTGTGAGCGTCAGGAACCCTGGCCATATGCCTGAGTCCTGGAGACACCCTGACACTGGGGAGCCTTGCCTATCAGTCCTGTGTCAAGGACCTCCAGGCCTTCAGGGATTCTGGGGTACCCTGGATATATTGGGCTGTCTGGTATGGTTCCTAGTCCACTGGGCCTAGTATTCTCCCTGGCCATCAGTCCTAGGATTCCTGGCAGCTCCTAGGCTCTTTGGAACTGAGGTCACCTTGGCCCTTCCGACGATGACCTTGGTCTGGGTGTGTCTGCCCAGGACTGAGGAAGTCTAGGGAGCCTGGGTTCCCAGCCTCAGTCCACACCCCTCTACCACAATGTGTGATTTTTAGGAAATAGGGAGTCCGGACCCACTGGCCCTCGTCGGTGGTCTGGGGGTTCCTGAACCCTCACCTCTCCCCTCCCCCCATCCACCCTCTAACCCCCCTTCTCCCGCGCAGGTTCTCCATTAACCTGATGTGTGGCGAGGAAAAGGACGCAGACATCGCACTGCACTTCAACCCCCGGTTGAACAACAATTCGGTGGTCCTCAACAGCCGGGAGCGGGGCGCCTGGGGCTCAGAGGAGTTGGGCGAGGGCTGCCCCTTCCAACTGGGGCAGCCCTTCGAGGTGCTCATCATCGTCACCAACGAGGGCTACAAGGTGCTTCTCGGTCCTGGGTCCCTGGTGCTGGAAAGGGAGCTGCTGGGGAGGTGGGCGGGGCTGAGGCGGTCCTGCTCCCTCCCTCCTCCTGCCTGGGCCACGCCCACGGGGGCA
>NW_007258914.1:536-1928 GCF_000164805.1 Carlito syrichta | reverse complement strand
CCCGCGCCCGAGGCCTGGGCTCCGCGGCCCGGGCGGGACAGGCTGGAGCCGGCGCCCGGGAACACGCCCTCGCCGGGGCGCCCAGACGGTCCCCGACGGCAACTCTCGCGCCTGCGCTGCCGAGCGGGGCAGACCCCGCAGTCGTGACGCCCGGGGCGGGCGCGGGAAAGGCTCCTCCCTGCTGGGCCCAGCGGAGGGCGCGTCTGGTCCTCGCGACGAGAGGCCCCAATGAACAAGAGCCCCCTTTCCCAACGGGGAGACTGAGGCCTGCGGGTGCGGTGGTTCCCCAGGGCACACAGCGTGTGGCCGAACCTAACCACCCACCCAATCCTAACCGCCTACCTCGCCCCCGCAGATCGTGGTCGGGGACTGGGAGTATCACTACTACCGCCACCGGATGCCGATGGCGCACGTGCGCCAGGTGGACGTGGAGGGGGAAGTGCACGTGGACCTGGTGAAAGTCTTCTGAGCGGAAGGCTGGGCGGGACCCGGGCCTGAACCCGCCAATAAAGCATCAGCCCCCAGCGCGCCGTGTCTGTGTCCCTTCTGTAGACGAGGAAACTGAGGTTCAGAGGGGTCGAGACACCGACTCGGAGTCACACAGCCAGTCCGTGGGGTGCCTGGAACCTGCATCCGCTGCGGGCAGCTTCTGTCCGAGATCTCGGGAGGTCGCGATCTGGGACGGGGGTGGGTCTGGACCCGCTGGGCGTCCCCTCCGCGGGTCTGAAGGCCCCCGAATGGGTCCCTCTGCGAAAGGGCGAATGAGCCCCACCTTCTGGGTGCTCGGAGACCCCAGACTCCCGCGGGAAAGGGTGCACGAGGCGCCCCGCCTCCCGTGAGCCCCGCCCCCTCCTCCCGCCCCCCTCCCTCTGGCCTGGCCTCCCCCCCCCAGAGGTGTCGGGCGGGGCCGGGAAGCTCGGTGGGCGTCGCCCGCTCCGCCCGGGTTAATTATTTTGGCTTCTCAATAGCATAAAAATTTAGATAATTGAAAATTCTAGAAAATTGACTTTGATCTTAACTACAGCAATGTTTAAATCTTGTGTGAAAAACTGCTCAAAGGCTGCTAAATATTACTAAAAACATCAGAAAGTTTCTAAACACAAGAAAGTGCTAAAATATTATTTTTTGTGTGTTATAAGCAAGCTCCAACAGGACCCTGTGGCCATAAGAAGGAAAATTGCCTAGATAGATGAGAACATAAAAACGCCTTCAAAAATAGGGCAGATATTTTCTGAGACCTCCCGTGAAATTGTCTCCCATTAAGTTGAAAAATCAAGTCCTCTGAAAATACAATGCGGTCTTCTCAAGCTCAGCAGCGCTTAATCTTGTGAATATGAGTAGTGTTTCAGGAAAACCAGTCTAAATTTAAGAACTAGTTCATAGAGTTTAAAG
>NW_007258914.1:0-516 GCF_000164805.1 Carlito syrichta | reverse complement strand
GACATTCGGGACGTTCGCAACCTTGACCTCTCGCCTCGGTGGCCGCCCCCGGGCGTTGTTCGCAGATCCAAGCAGCAGGTGACCGACTCCCCGGAGGCCGAGGCCGACGTTGCCAGGCGGAGGGAAGCTCGGCGGGCCTGGCCCCGCCGGCCTCTGCCGACCGGTCGGGTGGGGACGACTCGGCGAGTCCCGGCCGGTTCAGGACCCCAGATTTTCCGCTCCGCCCCCCCCCGGCGGCCCCTACCGGGGTCTTGCGGGGAGGTGGTGAGGGGGATCCCCTGGCACAGTGGGGACCCGAGAGAGCCTGGATTCTCCTCGTCCTGCAGGACTCCTCGTTGAATCAATTACTTTGCTTTGATGTGATTTGTCACTATCAATATTAATTAATATAAATTTTTATATTAAAAAATTAGCATAGCCGGGCTCAGTGGCTCAGCCTGCAATCCCGCGCCTTGGGAGGCTGAGATGAGTGGATTGACTGAGCCCGCAGGTTCGAGACCCGCCTGGGCAACTTGG
>NW_007258913.1:530049-530513 GCF_000164805.1 Carlito syrichta | reverse complement strand
TGAGTCTCTTGAAGGCAATAGATTGTTGCCTGATGATATTTTATCCATTTTGCCATTCTGTGTCTTTTCAGTGGTGCATTTAGTCCGTTCACATTTAGGCTAATAATTGAAATGCAAGAGTTTATCCCTGTCATAAGGTTCTTACAGAGTTGTTTCTGTTTGTTTGCTGTCTTTCTTTGGGATTTGGAGTTGGTTCATGTGTGTTTTTAATCTTTTACCTGTACTCTTGTGAAGAATGCTGTTGTTCTTTTTTTTTCTTCTTCTGTGTTCACTACTTTCTTCAGTGTTTCTTGTAGAGGTGATCTGCTGGCAGCGTAGGTTCTTAGGAATTGGATATCTGGAAAAAAAATTTCAATTCTCCCTCACTAATGAAGCTTAGTTTGACTGGGTAGGTTATTCTTGGTTGAAATTGTTTCTCTTTTAGAACTTTGAAGATAGGTCTCCAGGCTCTCCTGGCCTGATGG